>NW_026725849.1:0-48993 GCF_029784015.1 Lycium ferocissimum
ATCGTTCAATTATTAATCGAAGCCATTCGTACGATTGAGACAACAGCGACCACCACTGTCATCACAACCCATAATCTATACCATTCAGCCCCAATGTGACCGGAAACCACCAAATTCCATAGGGACACAACATTGCATTTTCTACCTTCAAATTCATTATATCAACAATTCCATGGGTTACAACATGATCCTCACAATTTTGAAGGAACATACTAAAATCATATTAACCCTCAAAACAGCCCATACAATATTACAACTTCAACACAAGTCATTAAGCTTCATTCTCACCTTATAATTCTCACCAACCATAGCCAAGAACATTAGGTGAATTTAATTCATTATTCCTTCACCAAGCAGCCCATGTTCGGCCAAGTCTCAACATACATACTTCCATGAGTTCCATTCATTTTTACATGTTGAAACATACACAACCATCTAAATAAACACCAAATATGATTAATTCTGCACTTCCTACGTAATACTACATACACGACCAAGCACACACAACACCATATTTTTGTGAACCTCATTCATTTCCACATATCTCAACATGCATAACATATAAAAAAACAAGGTAGAACCTTACCTCTTCCATCAAATTCCTCTCGGCTAAAGCCTCATTCCATGCAAAACAAATGGTTTCCTTCCTCCAACAACCACTCCATGTCGTAGAGGACCTTCTAATTAGTAAGATAACATGAAGAAATAAATTTTTCATGACCAAAAGTGAGAGGGCAGTTTCGGCCAGCCCTCCCCTCTTGGCCGTTTTTCTCCTTCTTTCCTTTTCTTTCCTTTCTCTTGATTTTTCTAGAACAAAAATGGCAAGTTGTCTTGCCTTTCAACCCTCTCTCATATATATATATATATATATATATATATATATATATGTGTATGGCTGGTCACATGACAGCCATGCCCTTTTTTTTTCCAAATTTTCTCTAGTTTTTTCTAGATTTTTCTTTTCTTTCTTTCCCTCCAATTTTTCTTCAAACTTCTTGAATTTTCCTAAGTATTAAGGATGACTAATTGCCAGAGCTTAGTCTCATATTGGTCCATAATTAATTGGGCTAGTCATCCCTTGTCCGCATACATACTCAACTTCTTAAAATACATGGCCTCCTGCCCAGCTTTTGATACTATTGAAATTGTTTCCAATTTTTTTGGCCTCTAATTCTTCATATTCCGGGTACCCTTAATGCTCCATTCCGATACAAAGGATGAATAAACAACTGTAGCATCCTAAGAAGAATTTTAACCTTGTCCTTAGCTTCCCGACATCAACTGGGAATATTCAAACATAGAAGATCTGCTATATAGTTACACCTCTATAACTGTGTGGGCGGGCTCGAATTGGTTTGATACATGTCTACGATCCCTATGATTCTTTTAACGTAGTCTTAATGGCAATTAGAGCAGCATTTAACATGACTATCATTTTACCGCTCGAGCGTGATTGCCTGCTTATCTATCGAGTCCGAAATGATGATTTATATACATATGGTTTCTCACTACTCGCTTCGTGCTAGCCGTTATTATATCTTTCACCGAGTCCGGGCCGGGCATGTATTCGTGCAGTTTCCGCATTGTTCGCTCAGTCCCTCACTAGAAATAAATGATATATATATGATGACGATGACACGATGATACGGGGATGGCGGCGTGATGGCATATGATGATTCTATTCACCGAGTCCTCACTAGAGTCGGCACGTATATATATATATGATATGATGATATGATGATATGATGATTCCTATTTACGAGTCCCTCACTGAGGGCCTAGACACGTTATAAACGCATACGTGTAAGATGATTACTCACTTATGTTTCTAAGTCCACAGATGGAATTGGATATGATATCGATACGCATGATTTATGTTTCAAAGGCAAGCCGTGTGGTTTCTCTCGTTCATATCGTACTCAATTCTCATACTCCTACTTCAAGATTTATTTCTTACCGTATCCCATGCTTTACATTCTCGGTACATATTTAAATCCCACCCCCCTTTCTTCGTGGGGTCGCGTTTCATGCCACGGTGTTATACTGAATTAGGGCAGAGATACTAGAAGAAGATGTTCAGTACCCGGATTGGCGGCCTCATTTCCTCTCCGAAGTCTTTAACCTAGTCTGAAATATCCTGATTATGGTATTCGATTTACGTTAGAGACTGCGGAGACGAGTCACGTATATAACATGTCAATTTTGTAAGCTGACCCGTAAGCGGATGTATCATCATGCATTATGTTACGCATTTACATGATTACGTATTTTACTTGATTTGAGAAGGACGAAAAGCATGTTTTTTTTTTTTTGAAAAAGCTTACATTACGCATTCATTTCATGATTTAAGAGTCGGCAAGATTATGAGCACCACGAGGATCAGCGGGTTCGCTCGGCCCTAGGTAAGGGGTCATGCCCATCATGCCCTATCAAAAGTTGGGGTGTGACAAATTGGTATGACGGTTATCCGATGGGCTTTATGTAAAGTCGTGTCGATGTAGTCCATTTTATGGTGTGAAGCCGCCACATTTATGCAAATGAGGCTACGGCATCTAGGGTGGTTACTCTTCTTTCACATCCGAGATCGTGCCATAGAGCCAAGTCACGTGAGTGAGATTCTATACTAACCTTGATTTCAATGGGAAGAATGGCATCGATAGAAGAAAGTGACTAGTGATAATGGAAGTTACAAAGCACGCAGTAAGCAAAGGTACAGAAAGATATATATGGGCAAGATATTGAAATGCGATTGAAATACAAGTTGAAGATTAAAAGGGAAATGTAAACAAGAAAGTGTAACAAAAAGTTTGAGTTGCATACGAGCTGTGTAAATCATTTAAATCTTTTGTTGATATTTAGAACCACTTTAATGTCGCGATATGATATGATATATATATACATATGTCGTCCCCCGCGAGGCATTGTTGGTATTTCTGCGATGCAAGCTTTTGAGATAGTAAAATAAAGAAAGAATGAGATATAGGCTTGTAATATGTCTTAAAGGTCGTGCCAATAGTACGATAAGATTTTGACTAAGCTTACTTAGCATGTCACTTCGAGAAAGAAGTTAATTGCTGAATTGAGGATAATAATAATTAGAAGGTCGATATTGATATGGTAAAAGAATTTGAGAAGGCTTGTAATCTTAAGAGATGATTTAAAAAGAGAAATTTTGGTAAATCTTGATGGAGTGTTATTTAAGGTACACAGAAGTAGCGAATGGATAAACGGGGATGAATTATGACGAGCTATAGTTAAGTAATAGTATGATTAAGACAAGAGTACGGAGGAAAAGAATTGTGACGAATATGAATGTATTGATAAAAGCCTTATGCAGATATTAAGGATAAAGTTGATCGAAAGATTAAAGGGGTTAAGAAGTGTTACATTATAGATTGATTACGAATAAGCAGATACAATGGAATATAATGAGGATTGTTATGAAAATAAGTAAAGCCTAGTGAGAAAATGGCCAAGGCTATGAGGTGATCTATGTAGGCAGAATATAAAGGCAAGTGTGAAACGGAAATAGCTTGAGCTATAGAATAATGCGAAGGCTTATCAGAGTTGCAGGAAAGTTTGAATAAAGAGGGTTATATAATAACTTAAATGATAGCGAGTGTAAGAAAAGAAAGGGTAATTGGAAGAAGGAAATAAGAAGGGAAATAGATAACAGCCAGAAATAATGGATCATGACGTGTGTAGCCAAGGATACGAGTAATATAAGTGACGGGAATGTGAAAGACCCCGGTTATAGAAAGGATGAGGAACGAGGTAAAATGAGAGCGTAAATTCAAAGGCCGATAACCAAGTATTTATAAGTAACGACGATGAGGGGCGTGTTTACCACCATTGGGAATCTAGAAGTACGGGACGAAAAATAGTCGGTCCGTAGGTGAAAGGTGAATATTGAGGATTGAAAAAGGGCTACAAATAGTAATTGTGGAGTCATAGGTAAAGACCCTTTCTAATTCGGAGGGAGATGTGTTATGAACATTTCGAAATACTAAGACATCAACTTACTCCGGATTACGTGATGAAGGTCATGCGGTGAGGTGAACGCTATCATACTAGCATTAAAGCATCGTATTTCATCAGAGTTCCAAGGTTAAGCGTGCTGGAGGGAGAGAAATTTTAGGATGGGTGACCCCCTGGGAAGTGTACTAAAAGTCCTATAAAGTCAGACACAGGAGAGCCAAATGGGAAGCTAGAGTAGCCGAAATTAGAGTATACGAGTGGGCGGAAACCTTAAGAGATCGGTAGACGTGGCGGACTAGGCCGCCGAAGAGAAAGAAGGTGCCTCGCGACCTAGAATTAGGGTGAGTTTTTGAATAGCGTTTGGAAATATTTTTGTAAGCGAGATGGTAGCAATTATATATATATATATAGGTATGCACATGATATCTATTTTGTACATGGCTACATCGGCGGATATTGTGTATTCGGCAACCAACGTTGGAATATGGAAAAGCTTTCTAAGAGATGACTTAAGAATGGAACGAAATTGCACGGTTAAGATGTTTTCAAGAACCTCACTGTACGATACTACGAGGTAACAAGAGGGGAAAGGTCCGAGGAGGGAAGAAACCCAAGGAGGGTTAAGGATAAAAGTAGGAAAGGTATGCTAATTGGTTGGTCGTAGAAAGAGGAGAGGCATTTAGAAGTAAAATGCCGGGAAATCTTTAACCATGGGGGCAAGAAGGATACTTTAATGCAGCGGCGGTAGGAAACCGATTACTCGTCAAGGAAAGAACGAGGATGGTGAGTCGGTGACAGTTGATTAGAAAATTAGTGATACGAGGCAAGAACTTTCGTAAAGACCGAGAGGTTTGATTATAAAGGAAATTGAATGAAATGTAAGGAACGTGCATGGAAGAAAAGATAACCTGACCACCACAGCAGAAAGACGGAGGAAGGTTCGATGAACGAGGATGGAGGGAGTGTAAATTGTAAGAATCCCACATCAAGAGAAAGAAGTCGCAGGACATTCGGAAAACTTGGATGCTGCAGCCTACACAAACACGTAGTTAAGAAAAATTATGAGTAAGTGAGCTAAAGGCAGAAAGGACTATTAGTGGATGGAAAGGTATGGAAATATTGATGAGAATGATGATATAGACATAAATGGAAGAAGAAATCAAGATAAGAAGGATTTCGAGATATGGTATAAGCAAGATATAGGCAATAGAAAAACAAGGAGTGAGGCATAATCAAAGACTTCATAAAGGACGTGGTGAATCTCGATGTCCCCATTAACTTGTATGCCTGAAAAGGGATAAATAAAGCAAACCATACGATGATGGAACCCTAGCCCTAAGAAGATCATGAAGGACGGTAGATAATTGCCGAAGACGATGGATACTCGAAAGTCAAGCGATGTATAAGTTAGACCTCCAATAAAGGGATAAGGGAAATTTCGGCATAGAGTTTTCGCAATGACAGACCGATAACAAGCATAACGGAAGAGGAGTCAACTCAAAAAAAGAAATCGGGGAAAGGTGACATAGCAAAGTAGTGGCGAGAGAACCGAGATCACGACCGATATTTTTCTTTGGATGTAAAAGATTAAGACTATGGAAGGATGAATGGCTAAAAAGAACGATTGTTAGGAAAGGATCAAGATACTAAGGATGAAGAGGGAACAAGGATAAGGTTGAAACGAAAGAGCGGATCGTATAGAAGTAATATATCAGGAAGGACAAAGCGATACTAAGTTAGAACAGTGGTCCCTTGTGTGAGGAAGAACGGAGTAATTATAAAATAGAGCGAGTATGGGTATGGAAAGAAAAGGAAACATGCAGGTACAACAAACAAGTAGTTGTATTATGAGAAAGAACGTCGTCTCCTACGAATACCCTATACTAAGACAACTCAATAAAGCACACATAAAGGAATAAGGCTGGAAAGAAGAACGTGGCTATGAGTTGTGATTTCACCACGCGATGATAAAGCGATAAAGTGAGGTTATCGCCAATAGCAAGTAAAGATATGATTACGTGGAGTGTCTTTGAAATCAATGCGAACAATACAAAAAAAAAAAAAAGGTATGACGTACAAGGGGTATTAGTTGAGCATAAGACTTAGATCCCCGATAAGACGGATGGCGGTTATGGGAAATAGCATGAACATGATGTAGTATGAAAGGAATTGAGAAGGGATACATGAATTCAAGATTGAAGGTGAGCCAAGGGATTTGCGAATGGTATAGAAGTAAGACCCCAAAAAGGGGGGGGGGAAGCAAGTAAGAAAAGTATAAGTGTAGAGATTGGAACAACGAACTTAAGATGTGACAATTATAGGTCCTAAAAGCAAAAAGTAAGAGTGCAATGTTATACGAAAATGATATAGTTGTTATCGTTATCCATTTGACATGGACATTAAGTGAATCGATGAAAAAGAAACGTATTCGTCGAAATTGAAAGTAAGGATTGAAGATCGAAGTGTGGATTTGTTTGAAGGCACCGTAAGGTAAGACTAAATAAGGAGGAAGCGAGTGAATAGAGTGAAAAGGTCCTAAACACATTCATATATGAAGAACGAAATGTGGTTCAAAGTGAAAGAGTTTTGTAAGCAAGTCAATAAGATCTAAGGGTTAATCAAATAAGGAATAAAGTGATGGAAGGGTATCTCTTGGGATGAATCGAAATTAAATTGTGAGGAATAAAAGGAATTAAATGGTATTCCAATGAAGCGGGGCAAAGATTGACAAGATATTGGATTAGCTACGATGCTTACTATGGTATGATCACCCGGTAAGGAGACTACAAACGCAAGAGCCGAACAACTAAATGACTGTGTTGTAGAAAAAAATGATGTAATAATATATCAATTACGATAGTATTAAAGGAAGGATGATTCGATAAAGGAAATGTACCCGGAACGGGATCATGGTGAGTACAAGACTAGTTTAAACATTTGGAAGGTAAGGGTAAAAGAAATGGCTGGTAAGGGTGTAAGGATTGGAGGCTTTGAGTAAAGGGTAGCACAAAAAAAAACCCAGTACATTGGGTATCTAAGATCAACGCGTACAAAAAGATAGCTCAAGGTGGCACCGAAGGGGTAAATACAGAGATGGCATCGTGGGATGTAAACTGCAACATTCGAGGACGAATGTTTTTAAAAGGGGGGGAAAGATGTTACACCCGGAAAGTTATGCTATCAAGACCGGCTACGATGGCTTAGTACGAGCTCGAGGAGAGCAGATTTATACAAGAATTGATGAAGATTATTATCTGCGTATAAGAGTGTACATATGACATTGGAGATCCATAACTTCGTATCAGGATGTCGCGAGGTATTCGTCGGGTTATGGTTTATGTGTGACACTTTACCCCAGTTTGTTGATTTTGTCTCAATGCATAAGATGCATATTCATCTTTGTGGATATGAAGTGTTAGGGTAAGATTGGAACAAGGAAAAAAATTTAGAGAACGAAAGTCAAAATTTGGGACCAAAAATGAATTATGGAAAGTCGGCCATTATTTTGAAAAATCGTCAAAATTCATGATTTTTCCTAGCCATGTGGCCGACCATGTGGGAGTGGGCCATGGCCACATGGTTGGCTATTATATGAAATAGAAAGATGATCAAGTCATCTTCATCATTCACTTTATCTCCTAGAAAGTTCAAGAGATGAGAGAAAAAAAGAAGAGGAGAACGGCTAGGAGAGGGGCGGCGAGAACCCAAAATTCCCTAAAATTTGCCATGAAAAATTGTTTTTCTCTAAGCTTTCATGCTAATTGGAAGGTCCTTGTTATCGTGGAGTAGTTGATGGAACAAGAGAACCACTCGTTTTGCAAAGAACAAGCTTGCCGAGAGTTGGAAGCAAGTGGAAGAGGTGAGGTTCTATCACTTTTTTCTTTTGCATGTTTTATGGAGTGATGTGTGCATGTTGTGGTACGTAGAAAAAGGGATGAATTCATGAATATTTGGATGTTAGTGTGTTGTGTGTGTGTGGCCGTGTGTTGTGTGTGTTGTATGGAGATAGTGAACTAATTGTATATAGCTTGTTTGTGTGTTGTTGTGATGTGTAGAAAATGATTGAAACTCATAAGGTGTTGGAGTTGAGGTTGGGCCGTGTATGTGTAGTGTGGAAAAGTGAAGAACAAGTTTTATTTAGTGTGTTTTGGTTGTCGTCGTCATGAATGCAATGATGTAAATGAGAGCTTAATGTGCCAAGTTGGTGTTGTAATCGTTGATGGGCTGATTTAGAACATTAAGAAATTTTAATATAGTTTAATGAATTTGTGGAAGATAATGTTGTCAATGTGTGAATTGTTGGTATAGTTGATGAATTTGGAAGGAAGAAATGTGTTGTTGATATTCCTTTGGGTTTGAAAGGTTTGGTTGCCTTATGTTTTGGTTGGGTTGTTTGGAATAATTTTGTGGATTGTTGGAAATGTTTTTGAATCGTGTTTGAAAGGTTTGAATTGTTATTTGAGTATGCGATCGTTGATATTAGTTTGGAAATATGTAGTTAAGTTGAATATAATTGGAATGTTGTCGAAGTATGTGGAAATGACTTGTTAGTGTTAGAATGCGTTTGAAATTACTTATTAATGTCGTTGGAATGGTTGTTGGTATTGTTGTTGAAGATTTGGCGAGTTAAATTCTCGGGGCGTGAATATAGGGGAAGTGCGCCCAATTTTTGGTAGAAAAAGTAATGGTTTGGAATTGGATCCTTTAGCTTATTTGGACTAATGTTCGATGCCTATTGATGTTGTTGTAGATTTTTGAGAGAAGACGAACTTACGTTGGATTAGCTTAGGAAGCAAGCGAGGTATGTAAGCTTACCCTTCTTTTCTTTTTGACATGTCTTAGACGGAACTAAGGTATGACATGATATGTGCCCTCGGGGTAATTCCATTCGTAAAATTCAAGTAGGTTTGTGAATCGTATGTGCTTGTCTTGTGGCATCCTTAGTATGGTGTTTGTGGTTTGTATGTTCTTGATATGGTTGAGTTTGAAAAATTGTGTAAGCGATTCGTATAAGTTCCTTGATGTTTGTATCTTTAACGCGGTTGAGTTATGACCCTTATGTCTTTTGTAGAATTAAACTTTTAAGGTTTCAAAGAGTTCTATTTTCAAAAGAATCTTGTTTTCAAAAGAGACTTGTTCCAAAACGACTTTGAAACTACGAACGTCCGTAACTTTTGCATACGACCTCGAAACACCCAAAACATAATATGTAAGTTCATAAGACATCACTCTCCCCTACCCCTCGTAGTCGGGCTCGGGCGGGGTCGGCACCGTCAGAGTGGGGCCGCGGCCCTTTCTATGCTACCTTTATGGATTTTTGGAAAATTTAATATTTTCTTCATTATGATTATTTATTTATGTATTTGTCGAGTTGGAAATAAGGATTTTATGCCCATGATTTTGATACATAATTGTGGTTTTAAAGTTCGGTTTGAAATGTCCCCGAGCGAGATTCGGAAGAAAACTTGATTTGACTATGATTTTGGATTTTCAAAAAAAAGGGTTCGATTTGATCATTCGGTTGAGTACGTGATGATGTCGATGTGTGTGTGGTTACTTACGATGCGCTCGTGCGTTACGTATTTACATCTTTCACCGGATCCCGGGCCGGTATATGATCGTGCGCACTATGATATACTACGGTGTTATCTTGTGTTACGGTTCCCGAGACCTCGCCATAGGGCCGGGTTCCGTTTATGAAGTTATCTTTGTGATATGGCTTATGATGTGTTGTGATGATGTGTTGTGTTCGGGGAGTACGGAAGTTGAAATCTTGCGGTGTTATCTTTGTGTTGTGGCGCCGGATAGGGTGGCGACCACGTTCTGTCCGCTAGGGTCCCTATGGACCGCATTTGATATGTGATGATGTATGATGAGTTTGTTCTCGATGAGTAGAGTTTGATCACCGATGATGAGGCAAATCACGTCGGTTGTCATTCCATGTGACGGATTATGATGCGTTCGGTATGAGTATGCATGATTTGTGTGTCGGATGTAAGTACTTGGGTAGTTGGGTTATTACGACTTTACTTTTCGTACTCCCTACTTTGGTTCTGGACCTCGTTTGATGTATGCTATGCTTTACATGCTCGGTACATATTTCTTTGACCCGCTGTTCTTCGGGTGCGTTTCGTACCCACGCGAGTAACCACGGATGAGTCGGTGATGTTAGCTGAAGATGCTCGATTTGGATTGTAAGCTCCATTTCTTAGGAATGCTGCCGAGTCCGAGTGCTTGTATGGTATTGCGATGTTAGTAGAGACTGCCGAGGGCAGGTGTCGAGTGTATGATATGTCGGATACTGTTTTGTAAGCGGCTATAGCCGGTGTGTTTGTATACATTATACTCGATGTGTTTAATGCGGCTATATCGGCCACCGATTTTGTTATGCACCTCATATTACGATTTCATACGATGGAATTTTTTTGCTTTGAAAAAAAACGAAAGGCATGTTTGTTTCTGAAAAATTTTCATTGCGTGCGCGTGTTTTGTTTGTGGGCCCGGTATGGTCATGAGTGTTACGTTAGCCGCCGGGTTCGCTCGGCCCTAGGTAAGGGTCGGGTGCCCATCATACCCTATCGGAAATTGTGTGTGACAAAGTGGTATCGAGCGGTTCGTCCTAGGGGTTGTCTCGCAAAGTCGTGTCCAAGCAGAGTCTTGTTTATGGTGTGTTGCGCGCCACATTTATAAACAAGGAGGCTACGGGGCATTTAGGATGGTTACTCTTCTTTCACATCTGAGATCGTGCCGTAGAGCCAAGTCATAGGAGATGGGACTCCTTACCCCGATTTGTGATTGCAAACTCGAAGAATGGCACCGATAGAAGAAAACGATTGGTGATGTTGGAAGTCACAAAGTACGCAGTAAGTAAAGGTATGAAAGATGTATGTTGGCAAGGATATGGGACTACGATTGAAATACGAGTTGGAGCCTAAAGGGGGAAAGCAAATAAGAAAGTGTATCGGTGTACCGTTTGAGTTGGACACACGAGGTAAGTTTATCATTTTAAACCGTTGTTGATGTTGGGAGCCCCGTGAGGCCGTGATATGATATAATATGCATATATGTATGTTGGCCCCCGTGAGGCATTGTTGGTATTTCTGCGTGCGAGGTTTTGAGGTAGTAAGAAATATAGGAGGAAACTCTGCCGAAATTTTTCCGTAAATGGAAAGAGAATAAGATGTGTGTTTGTAATACGACTTGAAAGGTCGTGCGGTAGTAAGAAGAGTGACATTAAGACAAGAGTAAGAAGGAAAAGTTTAACCCGAGATCCTTAGGATGTTTTATGAGACTAGTTGAACATTCGAGGACGAATGTTCTAAAGGGGAAAGGATGTTACACCCCGTACTTCGTATGTCGGAGTATTCAAGTTGGTTGCGACGAGGTATGGACAAGACTTTTAATTTCCGGTTTGTTGATTTTGTCTCAATGCATAAGATGCATATTCATCTTTTGTGGATATGAAGTGTTAGGGGTAAGATTGGAATAAGGAAAAAATTAGAGAATGAAAGTTGGAAAAATTTGGGACCAAAAATGAATTATGGAAAGTTGGCCATTATTTGAAAAAATTGGCCAAAATTCATGATTTTTCCTAGCCATGTGGCCGGCCATGTGGGGAGTGGGCCATGGCCACATGGTTGGCTATTATATGAAAAGAGAAAGATGATCAAGTCATCTTCATCATTCACTTTATCTCCTAGAAAGTTCAAGAGAATGAGAGAAAAAAAAAGGAGGAGAACGGCTAGAGAGTGGGCCGGCCGAACTGCCCCATAAAAATTTGCCATGAAAAATTGTTTTCTCTAAGCTTTCATGCTAATTGGAAGGTCCTTGTTATCGTGGAGTAGTTGATGGAACAAGAGAACCACTCGTTTTGCAAAGAACAAGCTTAGCCGAGAGTTGGAAGCAAGGGAAGAGGTGAGGTTCTATCCTTTCTTGCATGTTTTATGGGTGATGTGTGTCACACCCTAATCTTGATCGTGTGTGATGGGCACCCGACCAGAATCGGAGCCGGCAGAACCCATTTATCTCTAACTTCAAACAAGACATCCTGGCATAGCACGCTGACTCGGCGACACTCCGGAACAAATGGAGTTTTGCCAACTTTCTTGGAACATCTTCTATCACGGCTTCTATGCAGGTGTACTGCGCGGCATGAACGCAGCCCCCGAAGAAGAGGGGTCAGTACGAGCAATGTACCGAGTATGTAAGGCATAAATGATAACATAATAAAATAGACAGGACATGGACAGCATATAATAAGAGAACCATAGGAAATAAGAGGAAAAGGATCTGACTGTATCTGCTTGCCTCTCGAGGCGGAATTATGCACGCTCACTTTTTCCTTAACACAGTACATCCATAACCCGCCCGCATCACATAATATCATTAGCCCGCGTCCGGCCTCCCGCGTCCGGGGGTAGTTATATCGTGCCGCCCACTAGTGGTGGTCGTGCCGGCCCTTTAGGCCGGTTTATTATATATATCGCTTACCGTAGTGGCGGTCGTCCCCGCTCAGGCCGGTTAAATTATATGCGGACCACTACGCCTATCGTAGTGGCGGTCGTGCTCGGCTCTTTATATACGGTTATATTATATCCATCATCAGCGTGCATTGGAGCCCAATCAAAAGCCATGACTCTATCGGAGTGACGTAAGGTCGGAAACCTCCGATTTGCATTATGGAATAACCGTGGTCGCTTGTCTCACCTTGGAGGAACAAGTATTTTAAGGCGAGACTATCAATGGAGAGTAACTTCATGGAATAACATATAACGGGATCATAATGCATCATTTCGTTTATTTTAAAACCTTGAAAAAAAAGTCATTATTCAAAAATAGCTTAACATTTCATGTCGTCATATTCGTAGTAGGACCATAGCCTTGGCATTCTCATCATAGACTTCTTCTCATATCTAGCATTATCTTTGTCGTCATAGAACCATAGTCGTCGTTTTAGTCATTAGGACTTTCAAGATTGTAAAACTTGGTTTTTGAAGAAAAATGGTTTTTTTTTTTTTGAAAAACATTTGTAAACTTTTAGTAAGGGAAATCATGCCTTGGGGTCAAGGGTTTAGTTAAAACAACTATTATTTTATGGTCGGAACGATAACCAAGAACCTTCACTGACTATAGTGCGGAAATAGGCCTAGTAGGACAATAGGAGGGAATTCGGGAATAGTGGGCCCACCTCGGATCAAATGAGGTGGCGTACACAAGTTACATATAATACGTTTCATGACAACACTTATGGAAGTTTTAGGGTAATCGGGTCCTAATCATGCAAGTTCTAAGTGTTTGGACCTTTCTTTCAACCTTTCATGAACATTTACTTCAATCTTACTGAATGAATAGTAACTAATTTCAACCTCGGATTTCTAGGATTAGGAATTGTCCCCGAGACCGTATTCAAGCCTACTACGTCTAAGACATGCCAAAGAAGGAAAGTGAAGTCTTACATACCTTTTTCCGCCTCATGCGCGACTCCAAATTCAAGTTCCAAATCCACCGTAATCTACAAATTGGTCATATTTACCAAATGTTAACTTGAGCATCTAAAAGTTGATTCTTTAAAATAACACTTGTCGCCGAAAATTTAAAGCATTTCCCCGTAAATGCGCCATCCCCGAGATTCTAACTCGGCCCAATTCAACAACAACAACCCGAGAATGGGACTCGGCCACAATATCAACAACAAAACCACAATAGCATCTCCAAACATATTCTAACATTAACTCCTAAAATTTCCATATTCGGCTATAACATCAATTCTACACAGTTCAACTTTCAACATGCAAGACTTCATGATTTTCATTCATTTCTTCCTACTAGCGACATTCAAACCATTTATTCAAACAATTCATTCATACCATTATAAGAAAACATACAACATTATTTCTCCAATAATCCAATAATGAATACAACTATCATTACAAGTCATCCGAAATCTTCTCATTTTTCACCATGGAATTCACAATGAAACAACTAAAATATTAAATAGGATCAAATTTACACAACTTACCAAAACATCACCATATTCATTCACCACCACAACATGCATATTTTTATGAGTTTTCCATTCTTTTCTATACATTACAACAACAATAAAACTTGTAAATTTAATCCATTCTTCCATACCACAACACATACTCACGGCCACAACATCAACATATATATTTCATGAGTTTCATTCATTTTCACACTCTACAACATTCACCACCCACATACATAAAATTAGTTAATCATCCTTTCATTCAATACACACACTTGACCAACCTTGCAATTAAACGAGCCACACACAAACATCCAATTATTCTACCATTGTAGAGAACCCTTGACATCCATAGGAAACATCAAGAAAATAATTTTTGGAACTTTCTTCCATTGATTCTTCACTTGGCTAGAACTTGTCACTTGTATGAATATCTTTTTTCTTGCTCCTTTCTTTCTTGTTTCTTCCATTTAAAGAAATACATATATATATATATACATCCTCACTCACTTTTATGTATTAACACTTAAGTCCCCAAGTATGGTCCATGTCCTCCCTTCTCTCTTTCTTTTTCTTCCATTTTCTTTTTATTTCTTTCTCTAAGTCCAAATAAAAATGACTAATGTCTTATATATATATATTTATTGTAATGCATGTGAGGGCTTTCTTTCCTTTCTAGAATTTTCTTCCTTTTTTTCTTGAATTTTCCTAACTTTTCTTGAAAATTAATTAAGAAGACCAATTGTCTTCTCTTGCAAGCCTCATCCATGCACATGCACAATTACCCTTATTAATTAAAATGTGGCACACACCACACATACTACACGGCCACATGGCCTTTTCTTGAATTTTTTTTTTTTTGAACTTTGCAAAACTCCCATTTTACCCTTAGTCCTCCGCAATATTTTCCATGAACCCTCTTCCGAATTTTCCTTTTTACCCTTAACCTTTCTCATTATTTCCATACTACCAACGTCCATAAATAATGCTCATAACCTACTAATGCATTAAGATAATTTTGGAACATAGTCTTGTCCTTAACTTCACCATTATCTCGGGATATTCAAATGTGCAAAATGCGAGGTGTAACATCCTTCCCCCCTTTTGGAACATTCGTCCTCGAATGTTCAACTAGTCTTACAGGGTCGCATAAGCACCTCGGGGGAGCTCCCTTTTCAAAACTATTTCCATCCTTCATATTAGTTCTTAAACTATCCAATACCGTTCTCTTTGTCATACTCTCTCTCTTTATATACGTCCATTTCCTGGCGTCGCACTACTCAAAGTTTGTGCGAACTTCTCATATTACCTTAAACATTATTCGGACTTCTATCCACTCATTGTCGGTTTCCCCCCGACCTTACTAATTCACTTCAGTAAAGGGTCCCCTTAGCAGCTTAAGCGTTCATGTCAAATACACTACCGTATCAACCGCCTTTATCTCATCCTTACATTTCTCTCACCTGTTTCCTCCCTTTTGGGGCACACCTATACCATTATCCATTTATACTTCGTCTCATATCCTCATTCCCAATCTCAATCTATAGTAGAATAATAACAGCTTACTTTGCAACACTTGTACCATTTACTCTTGCTATCACTCGAACTTCGGTACCCTTACTCGATTAATGCCTTTGTACCGTAACTTCGGTTCTTTGGGATTCACATGTCCACCGATACCATCATATTTGGGATATCCTACATCTTCACATATACATATATTCAATTACTACTAACTAGCCCACAAAATACGTCCAAACGCTGTTCAAGCCTATCCTAATTCTCAGGGCTGTGATGCACTTCCTGTCTCTTTACCAAGCAAGTTTGCCTCGTCCTACGCATCTTCTTATGGTCTCCAACCATCCCATATGCCTTAGGTTACCCTAACTCCTCACTCGTTTGTCCCTTAGATCTCGGATATATCGGATTTTCGCCTACTTCCCGGGGGTCACCCATCATAGAATTGCTCCCACCCGAGCACGCTTAACCTCAAAACTTTGGTGGGGAATCCGGTGCCTTAACACGATATTTTCGCGTCCGCTTTCTCATATGACCTTTATTACATAATCTAAATCCAATCGAAGCCTTACAACTTCCGAGGCATTTTCGTAACACGTCCTTTCTTCTACAATTACCATTTTACCCTCTCTCCCGATGTTCTTACTTCCCTCCGGTGCATGGTATTTACTTCGTCCGGTTCCCCACGTAACAGAACAAATATATTCATCCAATCTTACCTTTTCGACCTTCCATATCATCATTCGCTTTTTTTTTCCGTCGATGCGGGCGCCGCGGAAATCGACGATTAGTATAAGGAATCTTATTTCCTATGACTTGGCTCTATCGCACGATCTAGTGACGAAAGAAGGTCAACCATTCCTAAATGCCCGCAGCCTCCGTTTATAATGTGGCCGGCTTCACACCCATCGAGGACTACCGGACACGACTTTGCGACAACCCTTGGACCGACCTGCTCTGATACCACTTTGTCACACCCCGATCTCACTAGGGTGTGATGGGCACCCGACCCCGTAACCGGAGCCGAGCGAACCCACTGACTCTTACTACGTACTAATTTTTTTTTTGAATCTCTAAGTCAAGTATACATAATAAGGTTACTGAAATATTCCTTTGTTGCTTTTAAATCAAATAAAATATGTAATTGTACAAAACTCGTATCCTAGTACAAATTGACTCCCGAAACCCACGACTCTGTCTGCAAAGTCTCTAACTTCAAACAAGACATCCTGGCATAGCACGCTGACTCGGCGACACTCCAGAACAAATGGAGTTTGCCAACTTCGCTGGAACATCTTCTATCCTGGCTTCTATCCGTCTGGGTGTACCTGCGCGGCATGAACGCAGCCCCCGAAAAAGAGGGGTCAGTACGAGCAATGTACTGAGTATGTAAGGCATAAATGATAACATAATAAAATAGACAGGACATGGACAGCATATAATAAGAGAACATGGGAAATAAGAGGAAAAGGATCTGACTGTATCTGCTTGCCTCTCGAGGCGGAATTATGCACGCTCACTTTTTCCTTAACACATACATCCATAACCTGCCTGCATCACATAATATCATTAGCCCGCGTCCGGGCCTCCCGCGTCCGGGGTAGTTATATCGTGCCGCCCACTAGTGGTGGTCGTGCCCGGCCCTCTAGGCCGGTATAATTATTGCGATCCACTACGCCACCGTAGTGGCGGTCGTGCCCGCCCTCTCTAGGCCGGTTAAATTATATGCACCACTACGCTTACCGTAGTGGCGGTCGTGCCCGGCCTTCTAGGCCGGTATTACATCCATCATCAGCGTGCATTGGAGCCCAATCAAAAGCTATACCTCAATCGGAGTGACATAAGGTCGGAAACCTCCGATTTGCATTATGGAATAACCGTGGTCGCTTTGTCTCACCTTGGAGGAACAAGTATTTTAAGGCGAGACTATCAATGGAGAGTAACTTCATGGAATAACATATAACGGGATCATAAGGCATCATTTTGTTTATTTTAAAACCTTTGAAAAATAGTCATTATTCAAAAATAGCTTAACATTTCATATCGTCATATTCGTAGTAGGACCATAGCCTTGGCATTCTCATCATAGACTTCTTCTCATATCTAGCATTATCTTTGTCATCATAGAACCATAGTCGTCGTTTTAGTCATTAGGACTTTCAAGATTGTAAAACTTGGTTTTTGAAGAAAAATGGATTTTTTTTTTTTTTTTTTTTTGAAAAACATTTGTAAACTTTTAGTAAGGGAAATCATGCCTTGGGGTCAAGGGTTTAGTTAAAACAACTATTATTTTATGGTCGGAATGATAACCAAGAACCTTCACTGACTATAGTGCGGAAATAAGCCTAGTAGGACAATAGGAGGGAATTCGGGAATAGTGGGCCCACCTCGGATCAAATGAGGTGGCGTACACAGTTTACGTATAATACGTTTCATGACAGCACTTATGGTAGTTTTAGGGTAATCGGGTCCTAATCATGCAAGTTCTAAGTGTTTAGACCTTTCTTTCAACCATTCATGAACATTTACTTCAATCTTACTGAATGGATAGTAACCAATTTCAATCTCGGATTTCTAAGATTAGAGTAGTCCCCGAGACACGTATTCAAGCCTAATACATCTAAGACATGCCAAAGAAGGAAAGTGAGACCTTACATACCTTTTTCCGCTCCTTCTGCTACTCCAAATCCAGGTTGCAAATCCGGCACAATCTACAAATTGGTCATGTTTACCAAACCTTAGTTAGGGGCATTTATGAGTTGATTCTTTAAAATAACACTTTCTACCGAAATTTCGGCAAAGCATTTCCCCTGTAAATACACCGTCCCGAGAATATGGCTCGGCCCAATTCAACAACAACAACCCGAGAATGGAACTCGGCCACAATATCAACAACAAAACCAACAATAGCATCTCCAAACATATTCTAACATTAGCAATCCCTTTTTCCACAATTCGACAATATTCCCTTTGTTCAAATAACTTCATGCATTCAAACTAACACCAATGATCGTACATTCAAATATTATTGAAGCCATTCAAATACGATTTAGAAACATTCCAAGCAATTCATACAACATTCAAAGCAACCCAACACTATGCCATAGAACCCGAAATCTTCTAAGTGTAAGGAAACATCAACAACACATTTCTTTACTTCCAAACTTATAAACTACATCAACAATTCACACGTTTTCAACATAAGTCATTTAACTTTCATTCACACCATATAATTCTCAACAACCATAGCCAAGGATACTAAATAAAACTTGTCCATTCCTTGTCATGCCAAATCAGTCCATACGGCCACAACATCAACATATATAACCTCATGAGTTTCATTCATTTTCTACACACTACAACAACCAACCTACTACATAAAATTAGTTTATCATCCTTTCATGCAACAATACACACACACACGGCCAACCTTGCAATTACACGGCCACACACAAACATCCATTTTCTTCATTCTACCATACTCAACAACATGCATAAACATCCATAACATCAAGAGGAAATGAATTCTTACCTTTCTTCCTTGATTCTTCACTTGGCTAGAACTTGTCACTTGTATGAATATGGATTTTTCTTGCTCCAATAAACACTCCATGTTGTAGAGAACCTTCCATTTAGTAGAAATACAAGAAGAGAATAATTTTCCTCACTCAAACTTGGGAGGTGCCATTCTCGGCCAACCCTTGGCCGAGCCTCCCTTCTCTCTTTTCCTTTTTCTTTCTTTCTTTCTTATTTCTTTCTCTCTTCTTAAAATATGAACACCCCTCTTATATATATAAACTTATATTGCATGCATGTGAGGGGCACATGCCCCCTCTCTAGATTTTTCTTCTTTTTTCTTGAATTTTCCTAACTTTTCTTGAAAATTAATTAAGAAGACCAATTGTCTTCTCTTGCAAGCCTCATCCATGCACATGCACAATTACCCTCATTAATTAAAATATGGCACACACCACACATACTACACGGCCACATGGCCTTTTCTTGAATTTTTTTTTTTGAACTTTGCAAGACTCCCATTTTACCCTTAGTCCTCCGCAATATTTTCCATGAACCCTCTTCCGAATTTTCCTTTTTACCCTTAACCTTTCTCATTATTTCCATACTACCAACGTCCATAAATAATGCTCATAACCTACTAATGCATTAAGATAATTTTGGAACATAGCCTCGTCCTTAACTTCTCACCATTATCTCGGACTATCCAAATGTAGTATCATAGTAGCCTAGATATACAAAAATATAGCAAGCCCGGAGTAGTGGTGCTTGCTGACCCTTGTTGAAGCTGTAGCCCTACTGTGGTGGTCCTCCTGTAACTCTGTCAGGACCTGTAGCACAAAATGCAGCGTCCCGTAGGATGGCACGTTAGTATGGAAGAGAGTATTGAGAATGTAAGGCAGGAAATAACAGTATAAACATGATATAAGCAGAGGAAGTAATGATAACATGAATCGACGGGAAACATACAATATGCAATGTATGAGTTTTGAAAATCATATGCAGTAGACATGTATATAATAATATCATCATAATGTACCCGGCCTTTGCAGGACTCGGTGTGAAACGTACCCGGCCCTTTCAGGACTCGGTGTGATAACGTACCCAGCCCTTACAAGACGCGGTGTGAAATACCTAACTGATCAGTAGTTGCATGTCACGACCCAACTAGAGGGCCATGATGGGTACCCGGAGCTAACCTACCGAGTACCTCTAAACATACATCTCATAATCGTTTCTAGGTGGGCCATAAGCTGGCTCATATGCATCGTACTCTGTAAGGACATATATCACAAGATAATGGCACGTCGTTATGTAATCACCAGAAACCATGCCCGTAAACACAAGCCAACAAGGCTGTCTAAACACTATATATCAATATGTACTGATAAGACTACAAAATATCTAGATGCATACATCGGTGTACGAGCCTCTATATATAGAATACAGGAATCTATAAGGAAGCGGCAAGACTCCGCCGTGCCCAAGGATATGCACAAAAGAGTAGTACCAATAAGCTGCAGCTCTGGGACAATTGGAGCCTTTCTGAAACTCCGCTGATAAAGCTCCTAAGGATCAGGTCCGCCTACTTGCCTACCTACGGGCATGAACACAGCGTCCACAAGAAAGGACGTCAGTACGAATAATGTACTGAGTATGTAAGGCATGAAAACAACATAAGAAGAAATATGGAACATAACATGAGATAAAGTAAACATGTACATCTGATTGCCTCGTAAGGCAGATATCATGCATGCTTAGCTCTCTTTTTTTAAAAAAAAAATATTTCTCATACATATATAACATAATCATTAGCCCGCGTCTGGGGTAACCATCCACGCCACCCACTAGTGGTGACTGCCCGGCCATATAGGCACGGTGTTATTATCATATCCATAAGCCGCCCACCGCCCAAAGTGGTATATATATATATATATATAGGCCTAGTATAATCATACATAAACATAAGCATGCATGAGAGCCCAATCAAAAGCTATAACTCTATCAGAGTGACGTAAGGTCAGTAACCTCCGATTTATATTATGGAGCAATCATCATCATTGCATCTCACCTTGAAGGGACAATTATCATAAGGTGAGATCAACAACAATGAATAAGATCAAGAAATTCATGAAATAAACTTAATAATCTCATAATAGCATCAAACCATAAACTTTGGAATCTCTAGCATGAAATCATCATCATCATTATTGTCATCAAAGAAAACTTCTTACCTCTAACATCATAGGAAACTCTAAGAATCATAAACTTTTAAAATAAGATTGTTATGCAAAACACATTCAGGTTTGTAAAAAGGAATCATGCCTTTGGAAAGAAAGGGACTAGCCTTGACATACCTTTTTGATCGCCTTAACTTTAGCTACTTAACGCTTGTCCTCCCAAGCTCGTAAATCTACATTCAAGAGAATTCATATTACTGTTTGACTTATCGTCATATGCCTATCTTAAGTCTTCAAATTAAACTCCTTTAGAATCTGCCAAAATTCGGGCAGTACCTCTCCTGTTTATATCCCTAGCTCAAAATGGCAATACCAACAACCAACGCAACAACAACAACGCTAACACCAATAACATCTTCACCAATTCCAAAATATTCCATTAAACATCCCACACGATGTTTATCCAATTTCTCAACCAGCAAATTCGTTATACGATTATTTAATAGTTATATCTCCATAAATAAACCTATTCCATATCAATAGGGAGAGATCCTTACCTTATTCCCACTAGAGCCACAATATCTTCAATATTCACCTTGAATTCCAGCCAAGATTCACCGCAATACGATATTATAATTGCAACTATACGCTGTCCGAACCTGAATCCGGAGATTATACTTAATTCGCGTTAAAATTTGATGATTGGAAGTTGGGGGAAATTTCCAGAAATTTGGAGAGGTTTAGGGATGTTTGGATGAGAAATAAGGGGGTAAACCTCTTTGTATAATGTTCTAGAGTCGGGTTGCACCGACCTAGAATTTACTCAGCACGTTCGACTTACCTTGGGGCGCGTTCGCGCTGAGTTAGCCCTTGCTCCTCTGCGCGTTTGCGTTACCTCCAGGCGCGTTCGTGCAAAGTTAATCCCTGCTCTGGCAATCTGTCTTAAAACATACATAACACTTGATTCCGATATCAGATTGACTCGCAATTTGTTGCGTTGGAAACCAGAATTCCTGAACTTCAATTTAGTCTTTTGTTTCACTTCAAAACTCCTAATATGCTAAAAGATATTCTTTTCCCAAGTTAGACCAAAATCATAGTGCAAAATCTTGCCCAACTTTTCTCCAAAATTCCAAAAACTTACTCTCCTTCACTCACTTGTTCTCCAATCCTTCCATGACATATTGTATGAACTTAAACCCTCATAACCACAAGATAAGCACACCTAAACTCATATATCTTCGGCAATAACTCCAGTGTCCATAATTGAATAACTAGCACCTAGCAAATCTCAATGTACAAAAACTACGAGGTGTAACATTCCTCCCCCCTTAGGAACATTCGTCCTCGAATGTTAAGCTTTTAGGGATTTCTACAAAAAATTTTCCGAGTTTTCTGTAATTGTACCACTACCATCCGTCACAACAACCCAAAATATATAATGCTTTACAGGCTACAACATTAATACCCATATTGGCCACACACGACCAAGAAATCATTCAAAGAAACATCACATACCTGAGGATAATGGTGTCTCTGTCTGGAGCCCTTCTGAGGGTGGAAATAGATGCGGATACCTGGACTTCATATCTTCCTCTGCTTCCCAAGTCATTTCCTCTCTGTTATTGTTTCTCCATAGAACTTTGACTGAGGCTACATCTTTGGTTCTAAGTCTTCGAACTTGCCTATCTAAAATGGCAATGGGTACTTCTTCATAGGACAATTTCTCAGTAACTTGGACATCATCTACAGGCACAATTCTGGAAGGATCTCCCACGCACTTCCGAAGCATTGACACATGAAACACTGGGTGAACTGACTCCAAGTCCGAAGGCAGATCTAACTCATAAGCCACTTGGCCTACCTTGCACACAATTTTGTAAGGCCCGATATATCGAGGACTAAGCTTGCCCTTCTTTCCAAATCTCATTACACCTTTCATCGGCGACACTTTCAAGAATACCCAATCATTAACTTTGAATTCCAAGTCTCGTCGATGATTGTTCGCATAGGATTTTTGATGACTTTGGCCCGTTAACAACCAATCTCGAATAAGCTTGATCTTTTCCACCACTTGCTGGATCAAGTCTGGACCTACTAACTTTGTCTCTCCTACTTCGAACCATCCAATTGGCGATCTACACTTTCTTCCATATAGAGCTTCATATGGGACCATCTGGATACAGGAGTGGTAGCTATTGTTATACGCAAATTCAATAAGTGGCAAGTGATCATCCCAATTTACTCTAAAATCTAGCACACATGCTCTCAGCATATCTCCAAGGGTCTGGATAGTGCGCTCAGCCAGCCCATCAGTCTGTGGATGAAATGTTGTACTAAGTCTCACTTGTGTTCCCAAACCTTCTTGGAATGATTTCCAAAAATTAGCTGTGAATTGTGCTCCTCTATTCGTAATAATGGATACTGGAACACCATGAAGTCGCAATATCTCTTTGATATATAGCTTTGCATAATCTTCTGCTGAATACGTAGTTCTGACTGGTAGAAAATGAATTGACTTCGTAAGTCTATCCACAACTACCCATATAGAATTGTACTTACGCTGGGAACGAGGCAAGCCTGTAATGAAATCCATATTAATCACTTCCCATTTCCAAGTTGGAATCTCTATAGCTTGCAGTAATCCTCCAGGCTTTTGATGCTCGATTTTCACCTGTTGACAATTAGGACATTGGGCTACAAACTCCGCTATGTCTTTCTTCATTCCATCCCACCAATATATATATTTAAGATCATAGTAGATCTTTTTCGCTCCTGGACGGACAGAATAACGGGAATGATGGGCTTTTTCAAAAATCTGTCGACGTAATCTTGCAACATCAGGAACACATAATCTGCCTTGGTACTTGAGAACTCCATCTGCAGGAACCTCAAATGGTGACTTCTTTTTCTGAGGAAGTAAATCCCTATGATGAACTAACATGGGGTCCTCATATTAGCTCTTCTTTACCTTCTCTACTAAAGATGACACCGTTAGGTTCTGGACAGTAACTCCCGTACTGCTCGAGTCCATTAAGCGAACTCCTAGGCTGGCTAGCTGTCGTAGTTTGCGAACTAACTTATTCTTCTCCGGTTGAACATCACCTAAACTACCCATGGACTTACGGCTAAGAGCATCGGCTACTACGTTCGCCTTTCCAGGATGGTATAAAATACTCACGTCGTAGTCTTTTAATAGCTCCAACTACCGCCTTTGCCGTAAATTCAATTCCTTCTGTTTGAAAATATATTGGAGACTCTCATGATCTGTATAAATATCCACATAAACGTCATACAAATAGTGTCTTCACATCTATAGTGCATGGATAACCGCAGCCAACTTTAGATCATGAGTTGGGTAGTTTTTCTCGTGTTTCTATAATTCCTTGAAGCATAGGCAATAACTTTGCCATGTTGCATCAACAAACAACCTAGCCCAACACCTGAAGCATCACAATAAAAAACATAGTCCTCTGATCCCTCTGTAAGTGTTAGGACTGGGGCCGAAGTCAATCTATCCTTCAATTCCTGAAAAGTGCGTTCGCACGCGTCCGTCCGCCGAAATTTAGCTGATTTCTGAGTCAGCTTCGTCAGTGGTGCCGAAATGGAAGAAAATCCTTCTACAAATCTTTTATAGTAACTAGTCAACCCCAAAAAACTACGGACCTCTGTAGGCGTTGTAGGCCTCGGCCAATTCTTCACAGCTTCAATCTTTTGGGTATCTACTCAAATACCGTCAGCTAAAATAATATGCCCTAGAAAAGTGACAGAATTCAGCCAAAACTCACATTTTGAAAATTTGGCATATAGTTCCCGAGCCCGAAGAATTCCAAGAACAGTACATAGATGATCTGCATGCTCTGCCTCCGTTCGAGAATATACCAAAATATCATCTATGAACACAATCACGAATAAATCTAAGAAAGGCCTGAATACATTATTCATGAATTCACGAATAAATCTAAGAAAGGCCTGAATACATTATTCATTAAATCCAAACTTGTTGGGACGTTATTACCCGAAACTCATAATGGCCATATCTAGTTCTGAAGGCTGTCTTTAGAATATCCTCTTCTTTAACCCTCACTTGATGGTATCCTGATCGTAGATCTATTTTTGAGAACCATTTGGCACCTTGTAGTTGGTCGAATAAATCATCAATCCTTGGAAGTGGGTATTTATTCTTTATGGTCACCTTGTTCAATTGTATGTAGTCAATGCACATACGCAAGGAACCATCTTTCTTTCTTACGAACAGCACTGGTGCTCCCCATGGCAAAGAACTGGGCCTAATAAAGCCTTTTTCAAGCAAATCTTTTAGTTGCGCCTTTAACTCCTTTAATTCGGCAGGGGGCCATTCGATAGGGAGGAATAAATATAGGCTTAGTATCTGGTAACACATCAATGGTAAACTCAATCTCCCGTTCTGGTGAAAGACCTAGAAGCTCGTCCGGAAACACATCTGGAAACTCGTTCACTACTGGGACGGATTGGAGAGTTGGCGGTTTTGCTTCTGTGTCTTGAACCCGAACTAAGTGATAAATATAGTACTTAGCAATCATCTTCCTCGCTTTGAGATAGGAAATAAACCTACCTCTCGGGGACGCTGTATTACCTTTTCATTCTAAGGCTGGTTCTCCCGAAAACAGAAATCGGACCATCTTTGTTCTACAATCAACATTGGCGTAACAGGAGGCCAGCCAATCCATACCCATAATAATGTCAAAATCTAACATTTTCAACTCATGTAAATCAGCCGTAGTATGACGGTTGCAAACTACAACCACAGAATTCCTATATACCCGCCTAGCTACCACTGGGTCCTCTGTAGGTGTGGACACCTCAAAAGGTTTGATTGGCTCAGGTTTCATCTCGATACGATTGGCAATATAAGGAGTAATATATGACAGAGTATAACCCGGATCAATCAATGCATACACATCATAAGAGGATACCGATAATATACCAGTGACAATGTCAGGTGAGGACTCAAGATCCTACCGTCCAGCTAATGCATATATACGATTCTGAGGACCACTTGAACTGGATGCTCCTCCCCTACATCTACTGCGACCTGCTGGTGCCCGCGAACCTTGCCCTACGGGGCACACAGACAATGAAGAACCGGCTATTGATCCTGTGGGCTGGATTCTACCTCTGCCAGCTACCGATGGATAATCACGCATCATGTGCCCTGGCTGACCACAGGCATAACAAACATCTGAACCCAAGCGGCACTGTCCTGAGTAAAGCTTACCACACTGAGGACACCATGGTACGGGTGGTCTTTTCTGACTGGGATCACCTCTATGCTGGGAACTCGAAACTCTGGAGCTCTGGCCCGGTCCAGAATAAATAGAACGATCAAATCTTTTACCCGCGAATCGCGGAGGTGCACTGGCCGCTGATTGGCCTGTATGACTGGAATACTGCTGTCTTTGACTCCCTCTGAACTCGCTAGCGGCACCGAAAGATCTGGCCCTCTTACTGTACCTTCTATCAGTATCACGCTCGCTCCTTTGCGGCTGCTGCTGTTCCTCCAAATTCTGAGCATGGGCCTGAATACAAGTAATATCCATCCCGTCCTGGAGCGTGGCTGTCCAGCACTCCTTAATCAAATGTGGACCCAAACAACTCAGGAATCGGTGTACACGGTCCCCCATATCGGTTACTATGGCTAGAGCATACCTTGCCAAAGAATTAAAGCGAAGACTATACTCTCGGGCACTCATATTCCCTTGTCGGAGATTTAAGAACTTTTCTGCTCAGGCTCGTCGAACCTCTGATGGTAAATAATGTCGAAGGAAGGCATCCACGAACTCCTGCCATACTGGGGGATGTGCATTTGCCCCTCGCGAAGACATCCAAGTGTTGTACCAATGGACGGCCACATCCCGCAGTCTATAAGAAGTCAATTCAACTGACTCAGTATCAGAAGCATGTATTACTTGTAGCGTCCTCAGTATCTCATCTATAAAGCCCTGCGGGTCTTCATTCGGCTTTGACTCGTAGAATTCTGGAGGATTCAGACTAATAAAATCACGGGCCCTTTCACTAAACGCTCTATCACCCTGGCCCGCTACACACCGTCCCGAGCGGCAACTAGCCGGGCCGCAGGGCCGAATAGCCTCTCTCATCTGCTGGCCTGAGACACCTGGTGGAGGACTAGGGGTACTGGAGCTGAAGCTGAAGCCCTTTCATGCTCCTCTGGTAGGGGTGGGGTAGGAGAGGTCCTAGATGGAACCTCATTATGAGAGTTACCCTCTTCTATCTCTGTCGGTGGCTCCCGTTCAGTCCTTCTTCCTGCCACCGTTTTGCCCTTCTGGGCCGCTGTAGCTTTCCTCTTCATAGGCATTGCTGAAATAATAACACACGATTAGGAAAAAGTGGATCCTGATAACATAGCTCTATCGCACGATCTAAGATAAGATAGAAGGCCAATTATTCCTAAAATGCCCTGCAGCTTCCTGTTTATAAGTGTGGCGCACTTCACACCCATAAACAGGACTCTACCGGACACGGCTCGTAGACATACCCTAGGACGAACTGCTCTGATACCACTTTTGTCACGACCCAACTAGAGGGCCATGACGGGCACCCTGAGCAAACCTACCGAGTACATCTAAACATACATCTCATAATCGTTTCTAGGTGGGCCATAAGCTGGCTCATATGCATCGTACTCTGTAAGGACATATATCACAAGATAATGGCACGTTGTTATGCAATCACCAGCAACCATGCCCGTAAACACAAGCCAACAAGGCTGTCTAAACACTATATATCACTATGTACTGATAAGACTGTGGAATATCTAGATATATATATCGGTCTACGAGCCTCTATATATAGAATACAGGAATCCATAAGGACGGGGCAGGACTCCGCCGTGCCCAAGTATATGCACAAAAGAGTAGTACCAATAAGCTGCAGCTCCGGGACAATTGGAGCCTTTCTGAAACTCCGCTGATAAAGCTCCTATGGATCAGGTCCATCTACCTGCCTACCTGCGGGCATAAACGCAGTGTCCACAAGAAAGGACGTCAATACGAATAATGTACTGAGTATGTAAGGCATGAAAATAACATAAGAAGAAATATGGAACATAACATGAGATAAAGTTAACCTGTACATCTGATTGCCTCGTAAGGCGGATATCATGCATGCTTAGCTTTCTTTTAAAAAAAAAAAATTCTCATACATATATAACATAATCATTAGCTCACGTCTGGGACTCCCATGTCCGGGGTAACCATCTCACGCCGCCCACTAGTGGTGACTGCCCAGCCATGTAGGTACGGTGTTATTATCATATCCATAAGCCGCCCACCGAAGTGGTGTTTGCCAGGCCAAATAGGTACGGTGTAATCATACATAAACATAATCATACATGAGAGCCCAATCAAAAGCTATACCTCTATCGGAGTGACGTAAGGTCGGTAACCTCCGATTTATATTATGGAGCAATCATCATCGCTATATCTCACCTTGAAGGGACAATTATCATAAGGTGAGATCAACAACAATGAATAAGATCAATAAATTCATGAAATAAACTTAATAATCTCATAATAGCGTCAAACCATAAACTTTGGAATCTCTAGCATGAAATCATCATCATCATCATTGTCATCAAAGAAAACTTCTTACCTTTAACATCATAGGAAACTCTAAGAATCATAAACTTTTAAAATAAGATTGTTTTGAAAAACACGTTTAGGTTTGTAAAAAGTAATCATGCCTTTGGAAAGAAAGGGACTAGCCTTGACATACCTTTTCGATCGCCTTAACTTTAACTACTTAACGCTTGTCCTCCCAAGCTCATAAATTTACATTCAAGAGAATTCATACTACTTTTTAGACTTATCGTCATATGCCTATCTTAAGTCATCAAATTAAACTCCTTTAGAATATGCCAAAATTCGGGCAGTATCTCCCCTGTTTATATCCCTAGCCCGAAATCGCAATACCAACAACCAACACAACAACAACAACGCTAACACTAATAGCATCATTATTAATTCCAAAATATTCCATTAAACATCCCACACGATGTTTATCCAAATTCTCAACCAACAAATTCGTTATACAATTATTTAATAGTTCTATCTCCATTAATAAACCTAAATTCATATCAATAGGGAGAGATCCTTACCTTATTCCCATTAGAGCCACAATATCTTCAATATTCACTGCAATCCGATATTATAATCGCAACTATACACTGTCTGAACTGAATTCGGAGAACTTAATTCGCATTAAAATTTGATGATTGGAAGTTGGGGGGAAATTTCCATAAATTTTGAGAGGTTTGGGGATGTTTGGATGAGAAATGAGGGGGTAAACCCCTTTATATAATGTTCTAGAGTCGGGTTGCACCGACCTAGAATTTACTCAGCGCGTTCGCGCCACCTTGGGGTGCGTTCACGCTGAGTTAGCCCTTGCTCCTCTGTGCGTTGGCGCAGAGTTAATCCCTGCTCTGGTAGTCTGTCTTAAAACATGCATAACTTTTGATTCTGATGTCGGATTGATACGCGGTTTGTTGCGTTGGAAACTAGACTTCCTAAACTTCAATTTAGGCTTTCGTTTCACTTCAAAACTCCTAATATTCTAAAATATATTCTTTTCCCAAGTTAGACCAAAATCATCGTACAAAATCTTGCCCAACTTTTCTCCAAAATTTCAAGAACTTACTCTCCTTGACTTACTTGTTCTCCAATCCTTCCATGACCTATTGTATGAGCTTAAACCCTCATAACCAGAAGATAAGCACATCTAATCTCATATATCTTCAGTAATAACTCCAGTGTCCATAATTGAACAACTAGCACCTAGCAAATGTCAACGTACAAAAACTACGAGGTGTAACATTGCATATCTATGTGCCATACCCGGCCGACTATAGCGCGTCTAGGTGTAGTAAAATAGTGCGTATATATATAAATGCATGAATAGAGATCAATGGAATGACATGTGGGCCTTTTCAAGATAACAATAATAGCGTCAATAGAAGAGAGCAATGAAAGTGACTATTTTAGGATAACATCTTAGTTTGTAAAACATGGCATCCCGGAGAAAGTCAACTATGTTATGAAGGAGTTGATACGTTTCTATTCATTTTGGAGTTATGGAGTGGAACATGTGCTATGAAGGACAATTTTTGGTACGGTTATGGAATTCATGCCAAAGAAGTGAAGGTAACGAAAAGCTTACATACCTCTATCCTCAAAGACGCGACCCGGAGGAATTCCTTATTCCAACGCTGGTCCTTTTCCCGCACCTATATGGAAATATGCGACCTGGGTTAGCCTCATCTTAGCTTGCATGTTCATTTCTGGGTGTTATATTCCCAAATTAATTCGAAGTTACCGAAATTTGGACAGTATTTCCTCTGTTTATACACCGATCCCAGAATTATAACAACAACAACCCAACATCTACAATCATTACTAAAGTCAACTTTCATACTAACTTTCCAAAATAACCATTGAAATCCATCAACAATAATCTCCATAGATTTACTTCACATTTCCACCAATTCGAATTATTACGAGTTTGATCTAGTGAGATTTACCACGGATCTTTCTAAATTACAAGTAGAAAGGATGGATTTTACCTTGGTTCAGCTTTGCATGCGTGATATGGCACTCAGGTTGGTGTCTCTGCCCCTCTCTACGATGATACCACCACGAAAATTGAGAATTACAAGATCACCCGTGCTTTCCCGAGCCAAATTTGATGTTAGAGCTACTAAATTATCCTAAGGTTGGTATAAGGACTTGGATGGATGTTGTGGAGGGTTCTAAAGAGTTGTGGAGATGAGAAATGAGTGAAAAAAATTGTGAAAATGGCGATTTTGGGGCTTATATATAGGTGTTGGGTCGGGTCACTTAATGGGCCTTTAAGGGGGCCTTTTTTTTCACGCAGGTTCTCGGGCTTCTCGCAATCCGTTTTAAAATGCCCATAGCTCCCTACTCTGATGTCGTATCGACGAACGATTTATTGCGTTCGAAACTAGACTCGATGAACTTCAATTTGGATAGCTTACTCACTCCATAACTCCTCATATGCTAGAATATATACCTCGTTCAATTTGGACCAGAATTCTCATCCGACATTCTACCAAGTTCTTCCTAAAGTTTCAACAACTTACTGTTACACCTTGCACTTTCATATCATGAGGATGCCACGTATTTCATCGTATTAATGGAGTATCGGAGACGTCCCATAATGTTTTGGAAGGTACAAGCCATAGGAAGTACGTAACAATGAAGTAAAGGATGAATTACGATCTCGTAAGTCGTAACCGGGAAGGACAACCTTGGAACCAAAGAAAACAACTATTATAAAGTATTATCAATGATAAATATCATGTATGGAGAGTTTCAGAAGATTCCGGGACCAAGCAAAGCAGAATATATAAGTTTGTCAAAAATTTGAAAAAAGTTGGCAGAATTTTGGGTCAACTTTGGAGGGGTATATCTCTGGGTATATAAGGAGTTTTATGGGTTTCAAAAGCCTAAAATGAAGTTCTTCGAGTCTAGTTTCCAATGCAACAAACTGTTTGTTAATACGACATCGGAGCAGGGAGTTATGGACGTTACAAGTTAGACGGACGGAGCATAAAAACTTTACTATAGTAACCAGGTGCTACAGTAACCTGACCCAACACACACCTATAAATACACCTCTAACCCATTAATTTTCATCATTTTCACCCTCTTCTCATCCTTCATATTTCTAAAGAATTCTTAAGAACTATTGAGGGTTCTATAACCTTCCATAACTCTCCATCAATTTCCATAAACTTTCATGATACTCCATAACCCTCCATTATCTTCCACAACCTTTCCATATCATCAAGAGAGAATATCAACATCAACATCTTAAAGAAAATTCATGGAACATGATTATTCTTGTTTCTCTTCAAGGTGGTGATGAACTTAGTCTTGGAAAGGTGATACGATTCTACCTAGGAAACTCTAGAAAAACAAAAGAACAAGAAAATCAAAATAAAGGGTGGATGAAGAATAGAAATGGAAGAGGGTAGATGGATAGATACTTAATCCAAGAGCAAGAAATCTATGGACAAGAAAGGGTATATCAAACCCTAACCCTTCCAATCGGATTTACAAACCCTATAACCTAAGCAATTTGAATCAACAAATGACTCAAATGAATCCACAAATGAGCAACATTGAATTCGATGGAAGTAAGCAATTCACTTCACAACTAGGAAGCAACACTTGGTTAACCAACCAAACAATCTATATTAATCTAAAGTTATCAACTACAATCTCTCATAAGAGTTTCTTCATTCAACATAATCTAAAGATGAAAATAACCTAAGTCTAGTATTTATACTAAGAGACTTAAGAGCTAGGCTAGTTATTACAAGAATGCCATTAATGAGGCAAGGGCCTTGTTTGGCTAGTTGGATGTTGGCGTGAAATCTGAAAAAGGCTCCTCTTGCACATATAGCCATCATCCAATCCTCAAGCTTGCAATTGTGACCCTTTTGCATCTATGGCCTTTCTTTGCACGTCTAGCCACATTTGCATTTCTATCCCTTTGCGACTCTAGCCACTTTGAGTGTTGGCCTTCTCTCTTGTAGCTTCTTCTTTCATTCCTCTCCAAGCTACTTTCCATACTTCATAGGCCTTCTTATAGGGCTTGTGTGCCTCTCCATGGGTCTCCAATGCTCCTTTAGTCATCCTCCTAGCTTGAATGGATTGGAGTCCCATGCCTTGGACTTCAATGTGAGGCTTCAAGCGAGGTGTGCCTAGTAGGGTCATATCATCCTCCCCTTCTTGAAAAAGATTCGTCCTCGAATCCGAACCTTGCAAAAGCCAAAGAAAGATGGAAGACAACATACTTCTCAAAGATTGAGGGTTAGCACACACAATAATAACCACATAATCATGCCAAGGATGAACAAATTTATGGTACAACAACACATCAATAGTAATCATGCATAGAGAGTGCATACATGGGATTTCAACAAGGTGAATTCCCCAAAATTCAAGAAATAAATCACTCCCCAAGTAAGTTCTACCTTCATTTTGACTAAGTGTATGATGTAAAGTAAGGTCGTTCCAACCTAGAGCCCAACCCTCTACACTAGTCTTCTCAAACAATGGTTTCACTCCCAAGACATAACAAGAGGACACTACACCGGGATCATAAACAAAGATATTCCTCAAGTCATGGACTACACATCCCTCTTGCAAACCCATCATAAACTTAAGCAACAACATACAAAGGGTTTCATGAGCAAAGAGGTCATAAGGAAAGGTATCACACAAGATATTATTAGCAATTTGTAGCCAAGTTTTACCCTCCTTTTCAAGATAATCCATTTTAGCAATCAAGTCAAATTCCCTCAAGAGAAGATTTTGCTCACTAAGAAATGGATCATCGTACCATAGGGGTTCTTTAGTGACTTTGTGATTCTCAAGAAGGGCTTCATTTTCAACATCCTCAAACACAAAGCCATGCATTGTATAATCATCCACTATGTTACTATCAAGTAAGTTATCATCCTTGAAGAGAGTAGGTTCAATCACAAGATCACATTCAAAATAAGCAAGTTCACTCTCAATAGGATCAATATCAAAACAAGTGTTATCACTAGATGGACACAATTTACTCTTGAGAGAAGAGTCAATATATTCATCAAAAGGATCAACTAGTGTGTAAGCACTTTTCACCAATGCATCATCAATTAATAAAGGGTCTCTAATTCCCACAAAAGGCAAAACTTTACCTCTACTCAATTGTTCATCAAGCACAAAGTGATCCCACAAAGGTTGAAGCACATCACCTTTGTCAATTTGGTCAAGTTCCTTGTATTGGCCTTCCTCTTCGGAAGAGGATAGCACTACTTCACCCTTCAAAGGAACTTGGAAACTCGATTCCATGTCCTCTTTGGGGTGATCATCCACATAAGTACCTACAAAAGGAACAAGACAACTAGAAGAAATAGAAAGGTTAGAGGGGTTAGCTTGACTTGGCACCAAGTCCTTCTCTTCACCACACCTTTCCTCTCCTCCTAACATTCCTCTAGCGACCATACACTTCTTACTCTTCGTTTGGGTCGAACCTTGTCCTCCTTGAGCAACCAAGGTCTCTTTTTCACTCACAACCATTTCCTCCCTTTTCGTCTTTTCACGTAGCCCTTTCATGAATCTATAGTCTTCACGCACTTCATGGGGAGTCAATGGAGCAAGGACATACTTTTTACCATTGACCACAAAAGAATACTTGTTGGTCCTCCCACTATGTTGAGCATCCACATTAAATCGCCAAGGTCTTCCAAGCAAAATATGACACGCTGGCATTGGTATCACATCATATAAGATTTTATCCTCATATCTTCCAATGCTCAATTGGATAATCACTTTCTAGGTCACCCGCATTTCTCCACTTTCATTGAACCATTGAAGCTTGTAGGGGCTAGGGTGTTTTCTTATGGGTAATTTCAATAGGGTGTTTTCTTGTGAGGAATTTCATACTTTCAACCAAGAATTGGCTAACTACATTAGTGCAACTCCCACCATCAATGATCAAGGAACAAACCTTGTCTAAAATTTTACACCTAGCATGAAACAAGTTCCCCGTTGGTCACTCTCTTCCCTAGCTAGAGCTCTCATGGCTCTCCTAGCAATAACAGCATGATTCAAAGCCTCCTCATATCTCAATTAAACTTCATCCTCGGAATCACCCTCAAACTCACTACTTTCTCCTTCCTTATCATGACCAACCCTGCCCTCATTTTCATCATCGGTTCGATATCCATCCCTCACTATAGTGATAGTCCTCCAGTTGGGACACTCACTTGCAATATGTCCTCTACCTTGTCATTTGAAACATTGAATGGTAGATGGACGAGGGAAGTTAGGTTTTAGCATTGTTACCTCCTTTGGCATGGTCATCTCGTCTAGCCTTGTAATCAAACTTAGCTTGAGGAGTGGAAGCATTGATCTTGGGCTTCTCCCAAGTGGACGGTTTCCACTTCTCTTTCCCTTGGTTCCAAGTTAAAGATGATTTGCTTTTGTCTTTGTAAGACCTCTCTTCTTTTAGATCCGCTTCAACCTTGGATGCATCATGGAATGCCTCTTCTAGACTATTATAAGTCTTGAGCCGCATGGGTTTAGCAATGTCACGGTTCAAGTAGGCTACAAATCTTATAATGGTGCACTCTTTTATTCTTCTAACTTGGCTTTCATCTGCAAGTCCTCAAACTCATCAAAGTACTCTTCCACGCTTTTCGACCCTTGTTTCAACAAATACACCCTTTTGAGTGCATCTTGACGATATGTGGGTGGAAGCCACCTTGTTTCCATGAGCTCGATCAAGTCGTTCCAAGTTGGAAGATCATAGATGTTTTGTTGAGCCCTTTGTAACTTCTTAGATTCCCACTAAGTAAGCCGTACCCTCAAATCGAGTGAGGGCATACTTTGTCTTTAAGGTCTCGGACACATTGTTTGTGAGGAAGATGTGCTCACTTTGCAATTTCCATTCAATTAACTCTTCTATATTGCTACCTCCTTGGAAAGTAGGAAGGTTCACCTTGATGGTGTTCAAATTCCGCTCATTATCTTGCCATCTTCCCCAGTCTTCATAACCTTGGGCCCTTCCTAAGTCCACATGACCTTGGAACCTAGCATTATGGCCCGAAAATATTTTAAATCCTCCTCTTCCTCCCCTTCCTCGGTTATTCATCCCTCCACGCCTTCCTCCTTGTCGGTTCTCATCCCACCACCGCTCCTCAAAGTCTACATCCTCCCATTGGTTTGGATATGGGTTTTGGTATTGGTTTGGGAATTGGTGTTGGTATTGGTTTTGGTTAAGAAAGGGATCTTGTATTTGGGCTTGGGATGGAGCTTGGGGTGCTTATCGTAAGACTACTTGAGGGATTTCCTCATTCGGATTGTTTTGATAAACTTGGGGATAGGTTTGTCGATTGGTGATTTGGAAAGTGGAGTTTTGGGGTGGAAGGTTGGTTGTTCGGGGTGGTGGAGCTCGTTGGGTGGAGGTGGTTGTGGTGTTGGGATTGCATAAGGCATGTGCTTGTCCCGGGGTAATGGTTGGTGTAGTATCTTGTGTTTTATCGCCATCACCTTCATTCCAAGAATGGGGAGTGCCCATTCTACTCGAACCATCCGCTTGTACTTTCTCAATATTCACCATCTGCTCATCCATACTACTTAACCTTCCAACCACCCTACGCACATCTCCTTCCATGCCATCCAACCTCGATGTCACGCCCGATAGTTGATTCATGATCATAGCCAACGAACTTGCTATGGATGATACATCTACTACCTCTTGCGCCCTATCGCCTTGGTGAGACATGATGACCTGGAAAACTAGCAAACAAGATTAGTAATAAAAGCCTCACGTCACTCGCATTCAACTCTTAATCCTTACCACACTCCCGTGCTCTTTCGAAGTTGTTGATGAATCGCGTATCCAATCAAATTCACACGTTGCTTATCTTTTGTGGTAGAATGGATTATTGTTATGATGAAAGAAGGACGACACAAAAGCAAACGGACGAGAGCCAAAGAAATTTCAACGAGATAAAACGAAGAAAAGCTTGAAAGAAGTTAGCACGAAAGAAATGCAGACACAAGAACTAGTAGACACAAGTAGGAACAACTACTAAATGGCTACTAGTTGAGAGACACAAGAAATTGGAATGCTAAAATCGGAAAATAAATGAAATTTCGGGCCCGGGTAGGTGATAATTTGAAAATGGGGTCCTGAAGCCTCAATTGATCCAATGCATCAATTCGAAAAATTTTAAAATTCTATACTCTTTTTTTTTTTTTTTGTGTTCCCTACCTAAGGAATAGGGCAACAATCATTTATAATCAAGGCTCAAGAAATTTTGAGAAATAAATTGAGATGAAATGAAAATTTGGAATTGAAAATGTACCTCAAATTTACGAATTGGGTTGTGGGATTATATGGTCCGTAGATAATTGACGGACCGTAAAAGGTGACCGTGAATAGGGACAGAAACTCAAAAATTTGGTACCAAATTTACGGACCAAAATCTACGGGCCGCAAAAATTTTACGGTCTGGATTTTTCCCACCGTAAATCACTGACAAAATGTAACTTTTGTGGCCTCCAATTTTATGGACCGTAAAATTTATAAGGTCCGTATGTGGGACCGTATAGTGGCTTCAGTGCTTTCGTATTGAACTCGTTCTCCTTGAAATTTGGGCCAAATTTTCTTGGACCTGATGATGTCTTGGGCCCCACACAACCTAGGACTTGCCCTTTTTGGCCCAACAAACAACTTTCCACTTGTCCTTGGAAAAACCGTTGGATCAAATCCTCTTCTTTGGTCTTCTTCTCCACTATGAAGATATGAATGTTCTTAAGAACACTCAAATGCAATCTAGGACCAAATCAACTCGTTTTTGCTCTAATTTTCAGATCTAAGCTCCCTATCACTTGGAGAACAAAGCCCAATATCCAATTTGCTTCAATTCCAACTCAATCACCAAACCCACTTTTGAGTTCTTCAAATCTTCAAAGCTCAACAATGGTGATTCACTCCAAACTTAACCAAATGAACTCAACTCTTGGATTTAGGGGTTTTGGATATCAACAAACTCAAATATAACTTCAAATTCGAGAAACAAGAACAAAAATTTTGGGGTTTTTAAAATATGGATTTTTTTTTTGGGATTTTCTATATATATATATATATATTTTTTAATTTTCTTTGAACCAAGGATTGAAGAATGTAATAACACTATTCTAAACTAGCTCTGATACCAAATGATACGATTCTACCTAGGAAACTCTAGAAAAACAAAAGAACTAGAAAATCAAAATAAAGGGTGGATGAAGAATAGAAATGGAAGAGGGTAGATGGATAGATACTTGACCCAAGAGCAAGAAATCTATGGACAAGAAAGGGTATATCAAACCCTAACCCTTCCAATCGAATTTACAAACCCTATAACCTAAGCAATTCGAATCAACAAACGACTCAAATGAGCAACATTGAGTTCAATGGAAGTAAGCAATTCACTTCACAACTAGGAAGCAGCACTTGGTTAACCAACCAAACAATCTATATTAATCTAAAGCTATTAACTACAATCTCTCATAAGAGTTTCTTCATTCAACATAATCTAAAGATGAAAATAACCTAAGTCTAGCATTTATACTAAGAGACTTAAGAGCTAGGCTAGTTATTACAAGAATGCCATTAATGAGGCAAGGGCCTTGTTTGGCTAGTTGGATGTTGGATTGAAATCCGAAAAAGGCTCCTCTTGCACATATAGCCATCATCCAATCCTCAAGCTTGCAATTGTGACCCTTTTTCATCTATGTCCCTTCTTTGCAAGTCTAGCCACATTTGCATTTCTGTCCCTTTGCGACTCTAGCCACTTTGAGTGTTGGCCTTCTCTCTTGTAGCTTCTTCTTTCATTCGTCTCCAAGCTACTTTCCATACTTCATAGGCCTTCTTATGGGGCTTGTGTGCCTCTCCATGGGTCTCCAATGCTCCTTTGGTCATCCTCCTAGCTTGAATGGATTGGAGTCACATGCATTGGCCTTCAATGTAAGCCTTCAAGCGAGGTGTGCCTAGTAGGGTCATATCAAAAGGGGTGAATAAAGTGAAGTACTTCCACTATAAGATATGTTTTTCCTACTATTATTTACATGATTGATATGATGTAAAGGTTTAGAAATTTTTAAAAAGGAAAGAATCATAGGAGAAAAGTCATAAAGAGTTGAATTGAGGTTGATGGCCATGAGGTGAGTTTGAAAGAGAATTTTGGATTAATTTAAGATTAAATTGAATATAATTCTTTGATTATGGTATTATGGTTGGTTTTGAAATTGGAGAAACATCGTGTGAGATGTTTTATGGAATATATTTGTATTGATATTATTGTTGATGTTGTTGGTATTGTTTGGGAGTTATTTTGGTATTTGGAGGAGGTAAAGAATATAGGGGAGATGCTGCCCGAATTTCGGCAGATTCTAAATAGATTTCATTTGAATGCTTGAGACAAGTGTGTGATATTGAGCCTAATGATAATATGAATGGTTTACGTGTAGAGTTGCGAGCTTGGAAGAATAAACGTTGAACGACTAAGGCGACCGAAAGGTATGTTAAGGCTAGTCCCTTTCTTTCAAAAGGCATGATTCCTATGCTATGATTCCATATATATTTCCATAACCTTCTTACTTCCAAAAGTTAGAAGTTCATGATTCTTAAAAGCTTCTTATGATACTAAAGATGATATGTTTTCTATGATGAACATGATGATGATGATTTTAATTCTAGAAATTCCAAAGCTTATGATTTTAATGCTATTATAAGATTATTGAGCTTATTTCATGATTTTCTCGATTTTACTCATTGTTGTTGATCTCACCTTATAATAATTGTTCCTTCAAGGTGAGATATAGCGATGATGATTGTTCCATAAAATAAATCGGATGTTACCGACCTTACGTCACTCAGCTAGAGTCGTAGCTTTTAGTTTGGCTCTCATGCGTGCTTGATGTAAGATATTAACACCGTGCCTATATGGCCAGGCAGCACCACTACAATGGGCGTAGTGGGCGGTTTATGGATAATGATAATAACACCATGCATATATGGCCGTGCAGCACCACTAGTGGGCGGCGTGAGATGTTTAGCCAGGACGCGGGCTAATGATTATGCTACATATATGTATACGAGAAATGTTTTCTTTAAAGTTAAGCATATATGGTATCTGCCTTAAGAGGCAATCATATGTACAGGTTATTTCCTTACCTCATGTTATGCTCTATATTTCTCATTATGTTATTTTTCATATTCGGTATCTCTTACTATATTATTATTTGTGCCTTACATACTCAGTACACTGTTCGCACTGACGACCTTTCTTGTGAACGTTGCGCTCATGCCCGCAGGTAGACAGGTAGATGGTTCTGATCCATAGGAGCTTCAACAGCGGAATCTCAGGAGCACTCCACTTACTTCGGAGCTGCAGTTTATTGGTATTGGTCTCCACGGCCACTTGTATCCTATGTAGAGGCTCGTAGACATGTGATACAATCCGAATGGCATCAAGGCCTTTTACAAGGAGTCATGCGAGGGAACTTCAAGCTATGCAAGCATTGCTCATGAGGAGGGACATACTTGAATACATTCTAGAACCTTCCCAGGGATTCCAAGTGTTGATGATAGCATGGGAGGATGGTTTGGAGAAGAGTGTTAAAGATGGCCATGCTTGCAGTGTGGCCATTACTTGAAGATTTCCAATTTCAAGTTCTTTTGCCAAAAGAAGACACCCAAACAAGACCCTTACTTCATTAAGGGTAGAAGTGTAATAATATAGTTGTCTTCTTTTGAGATTTAGTAAAATAGTAATTTCTTTCATTTAGAAGACTTAGACTTTTATGATATGAAATATTGAAATTGTGAGACTCCATTGGGATCATGAGAGATGAGAGCTTGTTAAAGCTTTTGGTTGAATTCTTTGTTGAGAAGGTTGGTTACTTGGGGACTTTGTTTCCCTTGAGGTCACCTTAAAAAGTTTGGTGCTTATGATTACTCAATTAGAGGTCTTGGGTATATAGAATATTGGTTGCCAATTGGTATTTATCTTTGTGTCAACTTATTTATCCTTTAATTTCCTTGTCCCTTTTGAATTCCTAGTTAGTTTCTTTGTTCCTCTATCCGTTCTTGTATTAATTGGTATCAGAGCTTGGATTAGATTTGTTCTATCAAATCTAGCCTAGGGCTTGTTATTATGAAAAAGAAAATAAAAAAAAAAACAAATCCTAGAAAACCCCCAAAAAAATGTTTATTTTTGTTGTTTGTTATTAGATTCTGGTTCCTTAGTACGTTAGGTTTTCAAATCCAAAGTTTTGAGTCATTCCAAGTTGTTTTGAGATTTTCACGATTGTTGAGTTGAAGAACTTGAAGTGGGTCTTGTTGATTTGGTGGAAATTGGAACTTGAAACCTATTGGGCTTTGTTCTACAAGTCTCAGGGAGTCTAGATCTGAAAATTGAAGGAAAACAAGTTGATTTAAAGGTAGTTGAAAATTTGAAATTCTTGGTGTTCTTGAAGACCTTCAAATCTTCATAAGGAAGAAGACTCTCCAAAGGGGCATTTAATCCAAAGTTTTCAAGTCAAGATTTGGGGAAAAGTGTTTTTCTACCCCAAAAGGGTAAATACTAGGTTGAGTGGGCCCAGGAACGTCATCAGATCCAAGAGATTGGGTCCAAATTTTAAGAAGATCGAGTTCAACACGAAAATCACTGAAGCTGGGAACATTGCAAATTACGGACCGTAATTCACATTACGGACCGTAATCTGGGGTCGTAAACTTGGATCTTAAAATTGGGAGGATTACAGTAGCTCACTGGAATTTGGCAACCTCATTAAATACGGACCGTAAATTCAAAATACGGACCGTAAATCACAATACGGACCGTATTCCCTAACAGTATAAAAGGACCAACGATTGGAGCATTCTGCCTAGGAAAGACATCATTAAATACGGACCGTAAAACAAAATACGGCCCGTATCTTGTGGGTCGTAAAAGGCAAAGAACATTCTGTTTTGGGGCATCACTAAATACGGACACGACATACGGACCGTAAACCACAATACAGACCGTATTTAGTCAAGCTCAAACCGTATACTCAAGGTACCTTTTCAAGTCCAAATTTCATTTCATCCCACTTCCACTTCTCAAAAATTTCTTGATCCTTAATTGTTGGTCTTCTGTACCTAGTCCTTTGGTAGGGAACAAAAAAAAAAAAAAAGTATAGAAATTTTAAAATTTTCATTATTTCAAATTGATACCTTGGATCATTTGGGTCTTCAAGACCACGTTTTCAAGTTATCACCTACCCAGGTCCGAAATTTGATTTTTTCCCGATTTTTGGCATTCCATTTTCTTGTGTCTCTCAACTAGTAGTCATTTAGTAGTTGTTCCTACTTGTGTTTGCTAGTTGTTGTGTCCGCATTTCTTTTGTGCCAATTCTTTCGTGCTTTTCTTCATTTTTGCTTCGTTGATTAATTTCTTGGTTCAAGTCCATTAGATTGAATTGAGTCGTCCGTCTTTCTTAGTCTAACAAGAATCTATTCCGACCAAGAGTAGAATTTGTACCCTTGTGACTAGTCGACATTAACAAGCACACAATATTTGGCGGAAGCAATTTGTGAGGCAATTAAAGGTGCGCATACTTGAGCGATTGTGAGTTGATTTTACAAATCTAACGTGCTTGCTCGTTTTGTTGAGTGTCTTGAATAGGTACCATGGCTACGGAGGATGAAACACAAGTTCCCACCAGGGAACTCACACTAGTTGATGTAATGAGGGACTTGCAAGCCTTGAACGACAAGGTAGGGAGTATGGATAGTCGAATGGAAAACTTGAAAAGTAAGGTAGAAGCAATTAAAGGAGGTAGTAGGGAGGTCTCTTATTCACCCCAAGTGCAATACCAAGGAGGCACAAGTGGAGCTACCCGAAGCACTTCACTTACATTGTCACCCGGAACCTTCCATTATCTATATAACCCCACTCCCCAAAACACTCCCCAAAACACACCTTAAAACACAACTCTCACCCCACCAAACAACATTGCTATAGGCCAACGAAACAACCTGTCACGACCCGACGAGGGGCCATGACGGGCACCCGGAGCTAACTACCGAGCACCACTCATTCTAATACTCATCATACTTATCCTGCATACATTTATTGCCCTCACACATGTAGTCATAAGGAAAACCATTTTCAATTTGAAACATATCTGCATTTGTATACATAAGCTATTCGACTATCAAAATAATATATATATATATATATATATATATATATATATATATATATATATAATGAGGGAAATCATGAGACCATATCACCCACACATACGTATCTATGAGCCTCTACTAGAGTACTAGCCATAAGGACGGGATAGGACCCCGCCGTGCCCAAATATGTACACAAAATAATATCTCAAAATAGCACCTCTGGGATAATGGAGTGCTCCTGTAAATCTGCTGATAGCTCCTATGGGTCCGCAGTCCGTCTCCTCGTCTACCCGTGGGCATGAACATAGCGTCCAAAGAAAAGTGACGCGCACGACCATTGTACCGAGTATGTAAGGCATAAACAATAATGATACAACAATGGAACCAGGAGACATCAAGTAAGGAACAACCTGTAACTGACTAACATTTAAGAATGAAATAGTGCATGCTAACTTACTTCGTAAACATCATCATATCATGTATGCATATGTGTATAAGCTGCCCGACCATATAGGTACGGTATGATAATCATTAGCCCGCATCCAGGCCTCCCGCGTCCAGCGTAACCATCTCATGCCGCCCACTAGTGGTGTCTGCCCATGCCATCTAGACATGGTGTATACGCTGCCCGCCTTAGCGGTGTTTGCCCGGCCATATAGGCACGGTGTAATATCGTCGTCATGTACTCATTATAATGCATGCATAGGAACTCAAAGACAACTATACTTTATCGGGGTGACATAAGGTCGTGAACCCCCGATCCCATTATGGAGTTTTATAAGTATTCTGCCTCACCTTGAAGGAATTAGCATATAAGGTGAGTGTAGCACATAGAGCGACATCAATTAATTATATTTAGGATCATTAGCTTTGTAGAAGCATCATATCACGAACTTTAGAATCTTTAGACTTAAGCTCATCATCATCATTATCGTACTCATAACGTATCTCTTACCTTATCTCATATGAAGCTCTTTATCAATATTGGCTCATACTTTTCAGGATGTAAGAAAGTCATGAAGAGATAGGGAGTATCATGTCATAAGAATCATGCCTTAGAAAGAAGGGACTAGCCTCACATACCTTTTCGTGTAGCTACTCTATCACTTGAACGTTCCTCTCCAATATTCACGTTTCTACCTTCAAGAGAGTTCATACTAACATTAGATAATCAATAACATAAACACGCTTGAACTAAGAGAAAAATTAGGCAGCATCTCCTTTATTTATACCACTCTCTCCATATCATATATCAACTCCCAACGTCAATAATAACATTCATAATATCATAAGCAACAATCTTCATTCACCTACATTATCCAAATCTCCCAATTCCACTTCAAATCATCCATAATCATGGTCATAGTACAATATTACGTTCACCCCTATGTAATGTTCCCCCATGTTCTTAATGTCATTTGTAACATATTTATAATTACCACATGTCAAGAATCATGATTCATTCTAAGCTACTACTCAAAAGTGCCACCATTCTCATATTTATGACCCATCCTCCACCTCCTTTCATAATCTAAGTCTTTCAACCTCTCAATACTTTAAACGACATAGAATGATCATAAAACTTACCTTTGATTGAGTAAGAATGAGATTTGAGTGGAAACACTTCACTTGAGCAAAACCATTGTTCCACCTCCTATGAGATTCCTTGTCTTGGATGAACCCTAATGAATTTCTTGCACTTGATTTTCTTGGTTTGATGAAGTTGATCATTAGTTTCTCTTAAATTCTTGTAGGAGAAGTGTGTGGAACTCTCTAGAAGCCTTGAAAGAGATGGAGAAGTGTGGGAAATGAAATTAGTGAAGTGGGATCACATTTAAATACTTGAACTTAACTCAGCCCGTCGGGTGTTCTACGGACACTTATACGGTCTGTACAATATTATACGGTCCATATAAGTGACCATACTTCACCATCAGAAAAGCCATATTTCTGTTGGGTGCTATACGGACCATATAATGTTATACGGACCGTATAAGCAGTCGTATAACCCCACCTCCCGAAAATTGTTTCCATCATTCGTTTGATCTCCAATCCTTATGGAACCTTCTTGACACTTGTTTAACACTTAATTAACAATCTAAGGATCATTATAACTCTTATCATTAAGTCAACATAACATATGCTTTGCCGTCCTTAAGGAACTTTCTCCTCTTACTTCCAACGTCTTTGAAATCTTAATTAGAATCATTAAATAACCTTTCTTACTTATAGAAACATCGTATACTCCTTACCCAGCGTTAGTCCATTTACTATGCAATGACATGGAATTTTTCGTGTAACACAACCCACCCCCACAAGATCAAATGCCAAATGACCCACATCCAAACGACCCACCCCTAAATGATCCACGCCCAAATGCACCAATGCTACCCCAAAACCTTCCAAACATCCAACAGCCAAATGAGGAAGAGATAGAGAAAGCTATACTTGAGCACGAACGTTATGGTGACCAAGGTTGGAGGCCACGAGGGCAACCACAAGGAGGTTATCGAGGAAGGGGTGGAAGGCATAGTCCTAACCCTTACATGGGTAAGCAAGGAGGGTACCAAGCTCGTGAAGGGTACCGAGGTCATGACCATCGAGGTTATGATGACGATGGAGATTTGAATGGAAACCATGGCTATGGAGGAGGGCGAGACACGAGTTTCAATTCAAGTAAAGTTACTCTCCTAGCCTTCAAAGGAGGAAGTGACTCCGATACATTTCTTGATTGGGTGATGCATTGTGATAGAATCTTCTTGATGAATGACATGTCCGAGGTGAAAAAGGCGTCTTATGCCATTGCTCAATTCGAAGGGTACGCCTCCACGTGGTGGGAAATGTCACGACCCAGCCCCGTAGGTCGTGACTAGTGCCCGAGCTGGGCACTCATAGTAACTTGTTAGGAACTTATATATAAAACATACACGGCGGCGCATATACATACCTATATATATACATATCATACATATAATCTGGGAATGTACAGAACACAAATATAACTGAACAGTGCTACCCACAACCCACGTACATGTCTACAGGCCTCTAAGAGTAATAACAGAATCATATGGCGGGACAGGGCCTCGCCGTACCCAGAATAAGCATACGCAAATATATATATATATATATATATATATATATATATATATATATACATAACAGAAGAGTCTGTACCAAATGTGGGCTCCGGACAAAGGAGCACTTCAAAATAGCTGAATAGGAGTCCTAAGCTGACGGCTCACCCAAGCGCGTACCTGTACCTGCGCGGCATGGAACGCAGCCCCCGAAGAAAAGGGGGTCAGTACGGAATATGTACTGAGTATGTAAAGCAGGAAATACATTAAACAGAATCAAAACCGGAATGAGAGTTACAGGAATAAGTATAGGAACCGGAAAAAAACATAATTTGCCTTTTGAACCGCTTGTCATGCATATACCTATGTCAGTAAGCCAAATCATATCATAATTAGATCATCGTATCATCGTACATACATACCGTACCCGGCCCTCAAGTGAGGGACTCGGTGAGATATCATATACATAATACACATATCACTTACCAGAAGTCATATACGAAGCACAGAAAACAAGTATAATAATCAGAATGTCGGAATGCTTACTTTCTGAACATAAATCATGTATGTCAAAAACATATGTCATATGTGGTCCATAATGGGACCCGGCGGACGGAACGCGGTCGCCCCTCCTGCCTTGGGCGCCACAACTCATCATACTTCGGAAGTTTTACATATCTCCGAACACATCCTCCGTATCATATCATAATTCAAAATCATATCATATTTCGGAATCATATCATATTTCGGAATCATATCATATTCCAGAATCATATCATATCTCAGAATTACATCGTATATCGGATCTCATCATACTTCGGAAACTCATCATACTTCGGATTGTGCGCACGAACATAACCGGCCCGGGACTCGGCGAAGGAATTAACAAAAATATGCACGTTAATCGTGGGAATCATATGCAATTTAAAATATTTATAACCATATGCAATGTAACATTTACAAGGATTTAATAAATTAATCAAAGCACATCATTATACACAAATTAGAACAATAATCTAATCACGTTCTCTTCCGAATGCCCTCGGGCCCACATGTCAAACCGAACTCTAAATGTCATAACTATGCATCGGAATCATAAGCGCATCAATCCTCATTTTAGGATTTAGTAAATACGTAAGGAATCATATTCGGGGGTTAAGATAACAAACATACTAAATTCTTTACAAAAAAAAAAACATTAAAAGCCGTACAAAGAAAATCTCGAGGGCCCACGGACGAGCATCAACCCCGCCCGAGCCCGCCTATGAAAGTTGGGGAATATTATGCCTCATAAAGTTACCTATTAGGTTTCGGGGCCATCCGAGCTCGTACGCGAAAGTTACGGGCGTTTGAAGTTCGGGACTTTTTTTGTAGCAAAATTCTTTATAAGACTTTTGAAATTCAATCATTTGAAAACATAAGAACCTTAGTTTGGTTACATTAAAGAGTAAGTCTTTAGGAACGAATAAAGTACGTATCTAAGCTCGGATCCTAAGAGTGGAATTACTCCGAGGCTCGGGTCATAGCCTATTTAGCACTAAGACATGCCAAAGAAGAAAAAGTTACGCTTTACATACCTTTTCCGCTCTCAAGCTAAGTCAAGCCTCAAGTCTTGGGCGCTCCAAGATCTACATAACGCCAATATACCAAACATTAGCCATACACATTTAGGCATTCAATTCCCAAACGAACATTAAATTCTACCGAAATTTTGGCAGCATTTCCCCTATAAATACAACACCCCGAGAATTCAACTCGGCCAATTTCAACAACAACCAAACCAACAACCAAGCTACAACATCAACAATAAATTCAAACATGTATTCTAACATTAATAGCTCTTTCCGCATAACTTCAACAACATTCAACATTCCAATATACTCACTTCAACTACTTACATTCAAACTAGTATTAACGTTTATACATTCGATTACTACCCAAAACCATTCAAACAACATTCAAGAACGTTTTAAACAATTTACCCGATTTTCCAAACAACCCAAACCATACTCCAACTCACCCGAATTCCTCCACAAACCCGAGAACAACACCAAACACATCCCTCTCTTCAAAATTCATAATTTACACCATTAATCCGCACATTAACAATGCAATTCTCATAAATACAAAAATTACATAAAATTCACATTAACTTCCAAATCAACCCATAACCAACATAACATTATTTTGAGTCATTAAACTTGCATTTCTCCTCATAAAATCCATAACGACGATAACGAAAATACTAACGACAATTTGTTCAATCACAACTACACTAAAGGGGGCCATTCGGCCAACACCACTTCCACACACAAAAATGATTTTCATTCTTTTCTTCACTCTACAACCATCAAAACATGCTAATTAGAATTTATACATTACTTATACTCCAACACACACACACACGGCCAAAACCCTATATACACGGCCCAACCTCAACACAATTTCTATCATGAATTTCTTCCTTTTTAGTATACTACAACACATATAAACCATGTATAACACATAAAACAAGATTAGAACTCACCTTCCTTCTTCAACTTCTCAACTTGCCTAAAGTGGCGGATAGAGAAAACAAGCAATCTAACGCTCCAAACAACACTTCCACGTTATTGAGCACCCTTGAATTAGCAACTTTTCTTGAAGAATTTATTTTTTTGATGTCTTAAAAATTGTCTTGAATTTCCAGGGGTGGCCGAACACCATTGTTTTTCTCCTCCAAGGTTTTTTTCTTGATTGTTCTTGAAAATTCTAAGTGTGGAATGAGTGTATAAGATGACTAAGTCATCTTTAAGTAGCCATATTTCACCATCCATGTGGCCATGGCCCACACCCAAGGTGGCCGGCCACATGGTGTTTTTTTTTTTTTTTTTTTTGAATTTTCAAACTTTCCAAAAATAGCACACTTACTAAAAATGGAAAATTTCCTCCAAGTGTTTCC
>NW_026725850.1:0-50281 GCF_029784015.1 Lycium ferocissimum
AGAAAGGGATAGCCTTAACATATCTTATTCTCTCCAAGCTAACCACAAATCAGATCCCGGGCTCCCCAATCTACAACAATAATATTAATATCAAGTATTAACTATAGTACACTTATAATCCAAAGTCTAAGCTAGCACGTTACTTAACAAAATTAAAGCTCTCCCCATGTTATCCAGTCCAATCCAACTTTAAACAACTCCCAATCAATGGTAACAACATTAGCAACAATCGTACATACAAATTGCCACATCAAACCAAGTAAGAATTATGCCATAATCCCTTTTCAACTAATTCAAGAACACAAAATCTCTTTCCTCGAGTTTTAGTTCAAATCTATATAGACAAGTCTTCCATCAATTCTCTTCATAAACACATATACATATACAACAACCTCAAGAACATCTTATTCATTCTATATACCATAATTCCCATCCATACCAACGTCCACATAACTCACAAAACAGTCCAACATACAGCCCATAAGCCAACAACAACATCAAATACGATTTACGGCATAATTTTCGTACTTTGTTATTTAGCAACTTAGGTATGATCCAGCTTGACTTAATTCATTTAAAGGAGAAGAATTCTTACCTTAAATGCCAATAAATCCTCTTCTTCCACCTTACTTCACTTCACAGAAATCTCCGATTAACCGCGCGTGGCATGTCCTCTATGTCGTTCTTCACGTTTTTGCTTCACCACAAAAGAACACGTTGCTGCCCATTACCTCATAAAGAAACTTTCTCTAAATTAAGATGAGAAGAAGAAATATATATCTCAATATAGCTGCTATAAAAATGGAAAGTCGCGTAAATGTTTCCTCCAAAAATAGAAATACACGATCCCAATATGTATACTTTGTTGCTGCCCCCGGTATCTCACTTAACTTTTCACTACAACTCCATTTTGCTAGAATCTACATATACTTATAATTTAATGAACAAAAAATAGGATATATATTTTTCCCACTTAGTGGACAGTGGGGTCCACATCTTTTATATTACCTAACTAGTTGAATTGTGCAAGGTGCCACCTGCATATTGTAATGCATTGTCACTACATACGGTATATTACATGGCCACGTGGAAAATTGTAAACTTATCTCTTTCTACCAAACTCATCCTTTAGTCTTCCCTTAATCACATTTATCCACTAATTAATTCTTTGTCCCCCACTAAATCTCATGATTAACCAATTGTCAATAATTAATTTCTTGATCTCTATTCACTTAAATAGTAAACATTTTGGCACACTTTCTATACTTATTACCATGGTCATGTGATATAATGCAAGTCCATAACCTCTTTTGCCACACACAAACTATTATTTCCAACCATCATCGTCACACTTGTTAAGTCCTAAAATCATTTCGAGACTTCATCCTTTTATTCACCGAGCTCTTGATTTTCATGCTTGAATACGACCAAATTCTACGGCCTCGGTAAAATTGCTCATGTTGGATGGTTCAATTTCCTGGTCCAAAAATACGGGATGTTATAGCTTGGACCGTATTTTATTCAAATAAATTTCAAACCTTGACGAAACTTATTTTCTTCGATTTTTTTTTAACTTCTAATCCTTATGATACATCCGTAATCACTCTAACCACCTATAAGCTTAGGGGATAACCTCGTTTTCCGTTGCTAATGTCATTTAACTCACAGGCTTTCCAACGCATGAAAAAACGGGATGTAACAGCTTAGCCTTACGTGAGCTTAATGAATCTTTACCATATGTTGAGCTTAGATCTTCATTGATGGTTGACAATGTAGTTGATATGGGTGATCCAACACTAGTTGATCCTATTGATGACCATCTTGACCCTTATGATCTTCATGTTAATACATTGTCGTGTGATATTATAGGACACCCACTAGTCGATTCTAGCGATGATCGAATTGATTCTTCTAGCCAGATCGATTTGCGTCCAACTAGTGCGGTTACTTGTGTTGATCAATTTGCTTGCTATGAAAATCCACTATTTGAGGAACGTTGTGATGTGCTTAATGACCCTCAATTTAGTGATGATATTGATGTAATTGATTATGTGAATAGTCATGTACCTAGTGGGAAGTTTGGTAATGTTGCAAATGTAGTGTCCTTTGGAGACTACAAGGTATTTAGTAACCCACTATGGGGTGATGATGGGCTTGGTCTTGATGACAAGCATGGGGTGGTTGAAGCTCTTGACACCATCCTCGATGATGAAAAGTTCTTCTTGAGCGTTTGTGACCCATTTGATGGGCCAACGTTGAATTTGAAAAAGGCTTCCGAAAGTGATGAGTGCTCTTTAGAGAAGGGGAGAAATTTGAAAGGAAAAGAGCACAATTCTTGGAATGACTCTACTAGATCTTCTAACCTAAGGGGTGAGGAGATGCTACTCTTAGCTTGGCATAGGTTGAATGAGCATAATTGTAAAACTCTCTCTCTTGATGAACTTGATTATTTGACTAACTTGCTTATGAAGTTTTGTCAAAAGAGGAGTCTTAAAGATGAAGACCATTTGAAGGGACCTCATTGGACTACACTTGGGTATGAAGTCACAACTTGTACTTCCTTGAGGACGATATGTATTCTTGGCTCATGCTTATTCTTGGGCTTTCTAAAGCCATGAAGGTAACTTCTTGGTGTGTTGAGTATAGTAGTAACACTTCTTTCCATTCATGTGATCATTTGCTAGTGTTATTACTTGATTTCATATTGGGCTTGCATGGGGAATGTGGGCAAATTAGTATGGATGATACCTTTGTATTTGACCCCAGTGATGACTTAGGAGTGATTCCTTACTTTAGGTGGGCTAGTGTGATGATTGGACCCTTGACTTGGGTTAGGCTTATTGGTGATATTACACTTAGTCATGAGGAATTTCACTTGTTTCTTGACTTAAGGGGAGATGTATGCTTCTTAATTGCTAGGACCAATGTACATTTGCATGTTGGGATTTCTATTTGCATTGGGTTCTTTGATTTACCCTTTTGTCAAAATGACTTGAATAGCCAAGTGTCTTTGGCATTATTTGGATACATGTTCTTTCTAGATCCATTTGATGCTTGGTTATATCATAAAAGTGAGCCATTTAGTATGTTGGTTTCATGCTTTGCTTACTTTAGGTATTATCATTGGCCTTATGATGACTACCTTGCTTGTTTTGTGAAAGGGTTTGTACTTATTCTCTTCCATAATTTGCAAGGTACGGATTCGAGGACGAATCCTTTTGAAGAAGGGGAGGATGATATGATCCTAAATGGCACAAATGACTAAACTACTCAAACTTGTCCAAGGATTTGTGTTGGAAGCGGAATCATGGAGGATGAAGCTTTGGGAGCATTTAAATGGAGTCATTGGAGGGCCTTCAAGCTATGGGAGATAGCATGGGAGAAGAAGTCAAGAGTCTGAGGCCCAAGGCTTGCCTCTTAAAGTGGCTACAATTGCGAGCTTGGGTGACTCAAGACTGGAAGATGGCTATTTGAGCAAAGGGCTATTTGTGCAAGTGGCTACTTTGCGCAAGGAGGGTTATGATTGCAAGAAGGCCATGCATGCAAGGTTGATTAGAGGGCCATCTATGCAAGGAGGGGCGTGTTTGGCCATTGAAGGCAATTCTTGAGCGAAGACTACACTAAGAAGACCCAGTGCCAAACAAGGCCCTTACTTCATTAAGGCTTATTAGTCTTTTTTACTTAGCTTGTATATATAGCTTGTCTTTCATTTCATTATTTAGATTTTGATGATGAATATTTGAGAGATACTCATATTTTGAGTGATAAATTGTTAGGTAGATTCTAGGGTTATTTTAGTCAATATGATGGTGGAATCCATTGTTGGTTTGTGAACCTTTTATTTCCAATGAATTCATGAAGATTGTTCATTTGTGGATTTCAAGTGAACTTCTTGCCTTGATTCATATTGCTTTGGTTCTTGTCGATTCAAGTTCATATTAGAAGGATTTAGGTTTAATATACCTAGGTTTGTCTATAGAATCCTACCATTCGGGTCAAGTATTTATCTCTATTTCTCATCCCTTTTCTTCGTATCCTTTAATTTTTCCGCGTTTGAATTGATTTGGCTTCATCCCCAAATCGATTCGTATCACTTCAATTCGTTTAAGCTCTAACATTGACGACACATCCCTAACACTTGTTTTAAACCTTCGCTATCCTCGTATAAGATCATAGTCTCTATGAGTCCACATTAGCTCACTTACGATGTAGCTTAACGCAAGAAAATACGGGACATAACAGATTGGCATACTTAGTCCCGAAGGTTGGGAACTGCCCTGGTTGAAGTTGGGGTGCACAAATTCCCCTTTAAGTGCAGACTTGGGTTTGATTCCCCCCTCTAGCATATGCCCAATTTTTTTCCAGAGATTTATATAATCACTACTCGGTCGTGCCCCTCTCACTTTCAGATCCTGCACGCCTCTGCTTGGCATGGTACATGGTATAATCGTTTGGTTAAGAAGACTTCAACAAGAACCTGATTTGGTGGAATATTGTCGTCCAGTTGTGCGTTGAGGGAGAGCGCACACATTTTGGCGTTGGAACTATAGCCTCTAGTGAGAGACTTGAAGATGCTTATATGTGGTTTCTAGCCATGCCAACTGGTTACATTGTCCCGGACTACTTATTTGTAAGATTTACTTTAGGCACTTGTATGGCCTAAAGTTGATCCTAGTTTTTGCTTTTCAATATCTTTAAACTTCTTTCACATTGTAAAGACATGTTTTGATTCTAATGTTTATAAAATTTACCACTAGGTACACTGCCTAGTGGTATTCGATAAAAAAATTATGGGAAGGATTTGATAATATGATATATGAAGACTTGCATGGTTTACCAACTATTACTTTGACCCAAGGTTTGCCAATCAGCTTTTGATTGTACTCTCGCAGAAAAAACTTGCACATATGGAAGACCTACCTCAAGCATCCAAGGTGTCAAAGCAGCCTAATTCTAAACACTCATGCATATTCGGATCTTCCATGCCACAGACTGGTCCCTTGACAAGCATCCATATCGAAAGTGTTCTTTCTATTTTCTATCTGAAGTACGAAATTACAAGTTTGCTGAGAAGAGATTCTCCAAATCTGACACTTGGCGTCCGGTAAATGGATGGAAAAAGGACATGAATAAAGAAATCCAAAAGTACAGACAACTGATATAGACGGTTAAAAAATTTACAGACAATACAACATTAACATGGCATCTTGTATTGCTCATCTGTTCTATACATTACATCTGAAGACTACACTTAATCTGAAGATCAAGATGATCATATGGCAACTCCTTGAGAACTTCAGATTTACTAATTTGTGTCACTACCTCTGTTGCTTTGTGTCTTCTTATTTTACAGTCCTTGGTTAAGTACATAGAAAAAAATGATATAGCATCTGAATAGGGTTGAAATTTACATACTGTTGAACTAATTAAAGAATATCATAGAAAATGCCAAGTTGACAAGAGTAAATGAACTCCTGCAGTAATGAGAAGATAGAAAGAGTAAGAAAGATTTTTCGATGTATGTGTGCACAAAAATTTCGATGTAAAGTGTGATTCATGAGGACTCTAACCTTTTATGCACCATTATTCCAAGCAGATGAACGGGAAAAAGTCAAGTAAAAGCAAAAATCCTATCTGCAATTTTTGTCCGACAGATTGGACACTCAATGCAGGCAAGGGAACAAGACTTGCACACTGCAATATAAACACTGCATCAGAACAGCCTACAACATGAGAGCACAAATAATGGAAGCAAAGAAATAAAATAGCAGCTTACAGCAAAAATGGCGGCAAGGAAGAAGCATTGCAGCAGTAGGCGACTCAAAACATACTTTACATATATGTGAATTTGCATCAACATTACCCAAGTACCTGTGTTCCTTATCCTTCATTTCTTGCATTCGAGCCTGGAGGTGCAAATATGACACATCACGGAAAATTTCCGTATACAGAAATAACAATAGTTAGCAGCACCTTCTACTATACCAAAACAGTAAGATGCAATCCCTGAGTGTCCATCCTAATTTACATAAAACATACTTCCATATTGGAAATCCATTTGACATGTTTACAGAAAGTAGTAATCTATATAACTTTATTAGTCAAGAATCAAATTTATTCGAGTATTAAAATTTTTGATAACTCTCCAGCAATATTTTCCCCAAAATACTTTCAAATTACCACTTTGATCTTCTTCCACAACTACCATTAGAATGAACAAGTATAAATAAACTACAACCCCAGTTTATGATACGATCCCGAGGAGCACACATGGGCCAAATTGAGCATATGACGTATGGATGATTCCTTGGTCGTGTGGGGCAAAGATAAGAAGATGGGACACGATGGTGGCTAGCTATGCAAGAGGCTATCTTCGCAATTCAAGCCATTATCCTAAAGAAGACTACCAAACAAGGCCCTTACTTCATTAAGGGTATTTTTGTAATAGTTAGTCTAGTCTTCTTTAGCCTAGTAGTATAAATACTCTACTTAGTTATTTCATTACTTAGTTTATGAATTATGATGAATTGAGAGTGGAGATTACTCCTTTGGAGAGATAGTTTGCTTAGCTATAGCTTTGATAGTTCATCATAGGTGGATTCCTTTGTTGGCTATGAATAATTATCCATTGATTTTCATTAGAGTTGGCATTTGTTGATTCATTTGATTTCTCTTGATTGGAATTCAAATAGTTTAGGTTTCCTTGATTAAATCCAATTGGAAGGATATAGGTTTAATATACTTTGGTTTGTCCATAGATTTCTTATCAAGGAGGTCTAGCTTCTATCTCTCTTTTCTCATCCCCTTTTCTTCAATTCTCATCCCCTAATTTCTTGTTATCCGTAATTTCCGCGTTTTATGTTTGATTTGGTGCTTTCCCCAAATCGATTCCTATCATTTGGTATCAGAGCTTGGGCTAGAGTGCTGTTTCTATAATCCTCAATCCTAGGTTCTTCATATTTGGGGGGAAAAAAATATGAAAATTTCAAAATTCCAAAAAATTGTTGTTGTGTTGTGTTTTGTGTGGATTTGAGGTTAGATTTGAGTTCCTTGATGTCAAATCTAGCTAGATTTCGAATTTGAGAGTGTTTGGAGATATTTTGAAGAAATCACCATCGAAGGACCTTCAAACCTTGAAGAACACAAAGTGGGTTGGTTGATTGGAGGCTTAATCGAGTTCAATTTGGAGTGGCTTTGTTCTCCTAGTCGAGAGGAGGTTAGATCGAAAATTTGAAGCCAATCCGAGTTGAAAATGGGGTACATTGAATTTTAGGTGTTCTTAGTGTTCTTGAGCATCTTCATAAATTTATAAGGAACAAGACACCCAAAGAAGCCTTTGATCCAAAATTTCAAGTACAAAAAGTGAAAGTGTTTGTTGGGCCAAATTTAGCAAAACATATGATATAGTGGGCCCAAGGTACCTCAAATACAAGGAATATTCAGAAAAATTCAGCCCAAAGATCGAGGTACGAAATACAATACGTCCATCACTGAAGGATTTTTACGGAGGCAATTTACGGACCGTAAATTGAGGCGTGAATTGGTTCCAAAATTTGAGCTCACTGTTACGGTTTTACGGTCACAAAATACAGACCGTAAAACGCATTCCACAAATGCGTTTTATGCTTATGCTTGTGGGCCCGCAACGGCCCTTTGCAGGATCATATTACATGCCATGTACAACCTATATGCAACGCCACAACCCCTAGATGTACCCGCATTTACCCGAAATTGCATTGCAGGTTCGTTCTTCAACCCGGATTCATTTCATTTCAGTTTCAGTTCTAAGTTTCGTTAGGTACTTGTTCATCCTTTCTTTGATCTTCCAAGCTTATTAACACTAGTAATTGACCTTACTTAGTTGTTGATTAGTTCTTGAGTCCGTCTTTCTTTCGTGCTAATTCTTTCAAGCTTTTCTTGTTTTAACCTCGTTGAATCTTCTTTGGCTCAAGTCCTTCCGTTTAATCGAGTCGTCCGTCTTTCAATTAACAAGAATCTATTCTTCCACAAAGATTAGCAACCTTGTGAATTGATTTGGACAAGCGGTTCTTGGCCAACTTTGGAAGAAGCTTTGGGTTGAGTGGTAAGCTTGAGTGCAAATACGAGTGACGTGAGGAACTTTACTACTAATCTTGTTTGCTCGTTTTGTAGGTACAAGAAGGAAAGTCATAAGGAGAGGAGATATAAAGATGTCATCCATAGCTTCGGAATCTTGGGGTGATGATTTGGAGAGTTATGCCTCTAGCAATGAAGGGTATGACTATGATAGTGAAGGAGGCTATGGGGGAGATGATGTGAATTATGACCATGGTCGATATGAGGTTGAAGAGTACTACTCCAGAGGTGAATATGAGACGAGTGGATCTCATGGGCCTTATGAAGACAATGAAGGAGTAGAGGAGCTTAATGAAGAGTCCAATGGTGTAGACGAGAGCTATGAAGAGCCTCATCCTGCACGGATATGGAGGCGACTTGAGGTATATTCCTTCCTCACACATACGTTATGAACCAATTGGTGAAAACTTGCATGAATTGGGAAGTTGTGATGAATATGAACCTTATGGTTATGCACTTTGTGGTGAATATGCTCGTGAAGATAGTGGATTTGAACATGACCCTTGTGAGGAATCTTCTAGTAGGTTTTCACGTACATCGTTTTGTGATACTTCCTATACTAAGCAAGATGGTATAAGTGTGTGGGTTGGACAAAGTAGGAGTCGTCCTAGAAGAAGAAAGGAGTATACATTTCCTACTTCAAGAAATACAATGAATCATGCTTCGTATCCGAACACGAATGTTCCATGTTCTCAATATGGTTATGATGTGGAAGGAAGGAGGCGGGAAGTATTGATGGGTGATGGAAGTAGGAGAAATGCAAGGTCTCAAGTGAGAAATGACCCTAAAGGAGACACAAGCGCAAGTGAATGTCTCAAAGTGTTGATGAAGCAAGTACTCCTATTGAAAGAACAATTACTCAAGGAGGAACAAATGAGGGAAAAGAAACCCAACCCTTGTGAAGCGAAAGAGCAGATTGAAGTGGAGGATTTCCCTAACCCTTCTAAAGGAGTACTTGGCACTTGTCCCAACTCCCATGAAATTGAGAGAGAAAAGATTGAGAGGAGTAAGGGAGTGAAGAGTGACAACTCTAGAGTGGAAAAACGAGAGGATGTGAGGAGTGATGTGAGGGAGTTGTCACAACCCCATTCTAGCTCTTGTAACTTTTCGTTGTTCTCTAGTTGTATTAATGATGGTGCAGGTATTCTTGGAAGCAAACCGAATGATGAACCTCAAACTTTAAACGTTCATGAGGTAGTTGAAGGCTTCCCGAAGGAGCAAATGGGCTCCAAAATGAAAACCACGGTAAAGAGGATGGTGTGTCAACTTCAAGGTAAAATAGCAAATCTTAACACTCCAAATGATGTGAGTGACCATGTTGTTAAAGTGAGTGTGAATGATAGTTTATCCTTAATTGAACTTAATGAGTCTTTACCTTGTGTTGAGCTTAGTGAATCTTCAATGATGATTGACAATGTAGTTAATATGGGTGATCCGACACTAGTTGATCCTATTGATGACCATCTTGATTCTTCTTGTGAGATCAATTTGTGTCCACCTATTGTTGACCCTTGTGATTGCATGATAGTACATTGTCATGTGATATGATAGCTCACCCACTAGTTGATCCTAGCGATGACCGAGTTGATTCTTCTTGCAAGATCGATTTGCATCCAACTAGTGTGGATACTTGTGTTGATCAATTTGACCCTCAATTTAGTGACGATGTTGGTATAATTGATTATTTATCTAGTCGCGTGCATGAAAGTGTTTTGGAAAATGACCTTTGTCCTTTATGAGAGTGGAATTGCATGCTTTGACTCTTCGTTGTTCATAGATTCTTCTCTTTTAAAAGATAATGTCCTATTCGATGATAACATGACTAGTGAGGGTGATATACATAGTGGATTGTATTGCAATGTTGAGCATGTAGCCACCTTTGGAGGCTATAATGTGTTTTGTAATCCACTATGGGATAATGATGAGCTTGGTCTCAATGACAAGCATGGCCCCGATGATGAAAAGTCCTTAAGGGTTTGTGACCCACTTGATGGACCAACGTCGTGTTTGAAAAAAGCTTCCGAAAATGAAGAATGCTCTTTTAAGAAGGGGAGCAATGTGAAACAAACGGAGATTATATGTTGGAAGACTATGCTAGATCTTCTAACCTAAGGGGTGAGGAGATGCTGCTCTTAGCTTGGCATAGGTTGAATGAGCATAATCGTAAAAGTCTCTCTTGATGAACTTGATAATTTGACTAACTTGCTTATGAAGTTTTATCAAAAGAGAAGTCTTGAAGATGAAGACCATTTGAGGAGACCCCGTTGGACTACACTTGGGTATGAAGTCACATCTTGTACTTCCTTCAAGGACGGTATGTATTCGTGGCTCATGCTTATTCTTGGGCTTTCTAAAGCCATGGAGGTAACTTCTTTATGTGATGAGTATAGTAGTAGCACTTCTATCCATTTGTGTGATTCTTTTCTAGTGTTATTACTTGATTTCATGTTGGGCTTGCATGGGGAATGTGAACAAAATAGTGTGGGTGACACCTTTGTATTTGACCCCGGTGTTGACTTGGTGGTGAGTCCTTTATTGACGTGGGCTAGTGTGATGTTTAGACCCTTGACTTGGGTTGGACTTATTTGTAATATTGCACTTAGCCATGAGGGATATCACTTGTTTCTAGACTTAAGGGGAGATATATGCTTCTTGATTGCTAGGGCCAATGTGGATTTGCATGTTAGGATTCCTAATTGCATTGGTTTCTTTGGTTTACCCTTTTGTCAAAATGATTTGAATAGCCAAGTTTCTTTGGCATTATTTGGATACATGTTCTTTCTAGATCCATTTGATGCTTGGTTATATCATAAGAGTGAGCCATTTAGTGTGTTGGTTGCATGCTATAGGTATTATCATTTGCCTTATGATGATTACCTTGTTGTTTTCGTGAGAGGGTATGTACTCATTCTCTTCTACTTTTTGCAAAGTACGGATTCAAGGACGAATCCTTTTGAAGAAAGGGAGGATGATACGATCCCGAGGAGCACACATGGGCCAAATCGAGCATATAACGTATGGATGATTGCTTGGTCGTGTGGAGCGAAGATAAGAAGCTGGGACACAATGGTGGCTAGCTATGCAAGAGGCTATCTTCGCAATTCAAGCCATTATCCTAAAGAAGACTACCAAACAAGGCCCTTACTTCACTAAGGGTATTTTTGTAATAGTTAGTCTAGTCTTCTTTAGCCTAGTAGTATAAATACTCTACTTAGTTATTTCATTACTTAGTTTATGAATTATGATGAATTGAGAGTGGAGATTACTCCTTTGGAGAGATAGTTTGTTCAGCTATAGATTTAGTGATAGGTCATCATAGGTGGATTCCTTTGTTGGCTATGAATCATTCCATTGATTTTCATTAGAGTTGTCATTTATGGATTCATTTGATTCAGATGGATGAGAAGGATATGTCAAATACTATATGTGTCCAGACAAAGGTGCACATAACCGACCATAAAAGGACAAGCTGACTTACCTTCAAGCGGGCAACCAGAGGTTCTTCCTTCGGAATCTCAGACCCTGCATTTGTATGATCCCCATCTTGGCTAACATCAGAGATGGGGTCCTTGTGGTCACCATCATTAGTTTCTGGATTCATCATATTGTCTTCTCCACCAATCTGCCAGTCAGCTGCCAGCTTCAAGTCTTGCCTAGCACTATTCTCTTTCTTTAGCTGAGCAACAAGCACCCACATATTTGCCAAATCATTTTCCAAAGAAGCCTCCCTTTTCTTTCCCTCCTCTAGTTTTTTCCTGTACTCATCTTCCACAATTTCCTTGTCAGCCAAGGCAACCTCAAGAACTGCTTCACGTTGTTTTCTTGCTTGCAACTCCATCTTTAGATCTTCAGGATCTAGGTCCCACGTGTCAAAGTCATCATGAATCACTCCTGAAACTTCACTTCCTCGGCCAGAAACCCGGCCTCTACGCCCTGGTCTTACGTTTTCGCCATGCTTTCTGCTACTAAGGTTACCAGCTTGTGCAATGGAACTCCTAGAACTCGACATCTCCCGAGCAGCCAACAATTCTTTCTCTAGTTTTGCATTCTGTAACGAGAGCTTTGTGACTTCAGCAGCTAAATTTTTCAGTTCAACAGCAGCAGCAGATGCTAATTCTTTTGCATATGAAGCTTCCTCTGACAATTTCTGGTTCTGCACACGCAGTCCACTGTTTTCCTCCGCAATCTGAATATGTTCCAGCTTTAGCTTGTCGTTCTCAATATCCTGCTCAAATTGCAAAACATATTAGAACCATGATATGAATTCATATAAAGCATGTGCAACCACATCAATGTTCTTGTACAACATGAAGGCCATTACACAAACAAAAGGTCTCGAGATTTAGTCTGATAATTGGGGAAAATCCAAGTAATAAAAGATTGAAAATTTAATACACAAATTCATGGCAACTTTTATCTTCATCAACTACAGACAACATAGAAACTTAGCATACCAGTTCATTCTCAAACAAAACTTAAAAACTGCCAATTTTATCGAGAAAACAAAGACTACAGAAGACTAATCACAACAAAGACAACGTGTCTAGGCGACATGAAGTGGATTGTTTTGAAGCAAAAACTTGAGTCTCAGAACATCTAACAATGTCAAAGAGAGATAAAGGTGAAGCTTGATACATTAACTTAGGATAAAAAGAAGGGAGAGAATAGGCCCACTCATCAATGCATTAATCAAATCATTTCAATTCCTTAGTTGAAGAAATTTTAAACTAATTATTCTGAACCATACTACAACAGGTTATTTTCAATACTAAAATGCATCAACTTGGAAAGCACAGGTTTCTTCTTTCTTCTATTTTAATCAAACTTATATGAAGGAACTTTTCTTAACCTAATAACCTTCATATAGTCCTTGAATTTCCCTTGTGTTTTACTTTAACGCGAGGCATGATGCATTCTGCACGGTGTATTTGAACTTCGGAGGTAATCAGGATATACTTGCTCCTGAGGAACCCCCTCCCCAAGGAATGCCACAACAGTAAAATAATTGCAGAAAATAAAAAATCCTCCGTTCATCAGACCAATAACTACCATCAAAAGTTATTATCTACCTCAAGAACTCGAGACATGCAGACCAAATATGTCAGTGGACGAAAGCTTTTAAAATCACCTGTGACTGAATTCTCCTTCTAAGCTCATCAACATATTCATCAGATACACATCTTTCTGATGAGGGATATGATTGTTCTGCCTTGACTGGCGCTAGCTGCTGGTCAAGATGACAAATCTTTTCTTGTAGTTCCTTGTTCTCTAAGCACTGAAAACAATATTACATAACAGCCAAATTATGCCTAGAAAAGAAAATTAGCTACTCATACAAAATGAACAGGGATAGGTCAATAAAATTTAGCGACTAGGTTATTCCATTTGCAACAAGATATAGCCTTGTTTGACCTTGTTCTGCAGCTGTTCCTGGAGAATCCGATTATCTGCAGATTTGATCTGCATAAGAAGATCAAAGTGTAAACAACTTCGTGCGAAAAGAGATGCTTACCAACTTGTAACAAGAATGAAACTTTCTAGATGTTTTTTCTTTAAAGTGTACTTGGCTGAGCTTTTATAGGGTAACCAACCTCAAGCTCAAAACTCTGCTCACTACATTGTGTCATCAATTTCATCGAAGTCTGTCAAAGATGGTAATAATATGAGACAAAGTACAGAACGCGTAAGAGGTGGAAAAAAACTCATGCAAGTAGAAAAGGCTAACATGACATCACCTGCTGCATTTCGACGAAAGATACATTTGCAACAGATGCTTGACCGCTTTCAACAATACGTTGTTCCAACATTCTCATTTGCTTTCTCTTTTCTTGAATTTCACAATCTAAATTTTGAATCTGTCATAAGAATTCAGCACTACAATAAGTCCAGATTCTAAGATATACAGCTACTTAAAGGATCAAATGAAAATCGTCTCCATGTGCTTCAGACAGCTGCAATTGCATAAGGAAGAACCAAAACTGTCTCAATGAACAAATTGTTACATCTTGAGGTAGGTTGTCAAGCATCTAAGATCCTAGGAACTTTGAAGATCAAAGATTCCCCATCGTTTCTAGTGAAGATTCCAGAACTGACTATGTTCCACAGCTGAAATGCTAATATAAGACACCTGACTTTCTGGAAAGCATCAACTGACAGATTCATTCAAGTTTTTCTAAACAGAAGAAAATTGAAGGGGATACACCTTTCGAGAAGAAACTGAATGCACAACCTAGTGAGATGATATTCTACAAGTGACTCAAACAAAATCATTTAGTCCGAGCAGGAAATTCATGCATAAAAATACCAGTCTTGTTACAACTGGACCAGCATATTGTTATAAAACATTGAGTCCAGAAAGATAAAAGAGTCTGTACTTGTGTTTGCGAACTCTCGGGGTCATTAACAGACTGCTCAACCAAGCGCTTCAATGTACTGGTGCTGAATGCAATCTCTCCAGCAAGCATCTTGACTTGCTCAACTAAGAGGTGCATCTGATCTGACATTGAAATTCCTTCCTATAATCAAATAAAAAGATAATCAAATGAAGCGAAAAGAAATCAAAACCTGATAAACGAGTAAAGGACAATAATGTTGCACCTTTTCCTAGAAGCTTTACTATCTGAACACACTACACAATTGACTAGAAGCTTTACTATCTAAACCAAGTTCAAACATCAGAGGTACAAGAAACTCTAAATCTATGTCTGCAAGACTGGACTAGAAATAAATGTAGTATAGCTATTGGATCCAATTAATTTCTTGCTCCTGATACAAAATGGTGAGCTTGCTGAACACTTCGGCATTGTAACATCTTAATTCACAAGGAATATAAATGCAGATGCATCAAATTCTGCGCTCAGAAAGCATTCAGAGTAAACTTCACAACATGAAGCTTAAATAACAAAACTAACATCATATGTTAATGACAAATCTTTCAAGTCCTCCAGAGCATTGGTGTTAGCAATATTAAGAATCACCATGGTAGTCTCTCCACTAAAAGGTTTTAAGAATGTGAAATTTAGAGAGGTAAAGACATACTATGCAGCTTTGAACCACAAGAAAAACCAATGATAAGTTCACCCACCTGAGCCGATTCAGTGATCGCATTCCCAACCTGAGATATATCATCATTCCACTTGCTAGAAGATCTTCTGAGTTTGAGATCAGAAGTATCTGCTGAAGGGTCTTTCTGATTCTCACCATCTATAAGCATAGAACTATCCATCTTCTAATGGAAGAGTGGAAAATAAAGAAAGAATATCAATATACACAGAAAAAGATATTTTATCCTATATGAATAATATGAAATGTACATATTCTTTAAATACTTTGAATTTGAGAAAACATAAAAAGAAGCAAAAAGAAGAGTAGTAGAGTACTTTTAGTTTCCTCAAATACATGGACAATTTTAAACAGGTACAAAGGATGCAGGAAGAAAATTAATGCATGCTAAGTGAAACTATACGTAGTACCTAACCAAGCTGCAATACTGGGTAAAAGTCTTGCGAAAATCAGAAAGTATGATGCATCTTTAAGATTGAATCGAGGATGGGATTCTGCGACTATCTACCAAGATACTTGAGTGGCAAAGAATAGCATAAAGAAACAGTACTCATGATGAAAGGAAGACCAGCCTACATCATCTTCAGAAGGAGAATGACTCCTCTGATGCCCAGCAACATCCCCCAAATACCTTGGGATTGTATTCTTTGAAGAAACAAGGATCAGTTTAGTTAGCCTCTGTATCCGGCTCATAAGAGCTGCCTTGGCTTCCTCCTCCTCTTCCAGTCTTGACTGCATTTTTACTTGCCCTTCTTCCAACTGCAAAAATATCATGAACAAGTTATAAAGCCCAGAACCCAACTACAGCCAAAATTCTATGTTATATCCCGTATTTTGTACATCGGGACAATCCGGGTTAACTACGATAAGTTAGGGACAAGACTAATCCGGGATACAAAGTCGAGACTTTTAACCATGATTTGTTTTAAGACATAAGTTGCTATGATTTGGTGGTATGGAATATTAAGGAAATTTGGGGTTAAAAATGAATAATTGGAAGTTGATAATTCATGAAAAATAAGGCCATGTGGCCGGCCACATGGGTGTGGGCCAAGGGCCACATGGAAGCCTATTATATGCATTAAAAAGATGACTAAGTCCTCATAATTCATCATCTTCTTCACTTAGAAAAATCAAGAAGCTTGGAGAAAGAAAAAAAGGGCCATATTCGGCCATAGTTGCAAAAATTGAAGACCAAGAAATAGCCATCAAAAAATTATTTTCTTCTAGCAAACCCACTAATTGAAGGGCCCTTGTTAACGTAGAGTTGTTGTTTGAGTCAACAAATCACTCGTTTCATCAATCGCAAACCCTAGCTAAGTTGTGAAGTTGAAGGGAAAAGGTAAGGTTTAATCTCCTTTTGCATATGTTATGGATGATTTGTGTATGTTGTTGTATGTAAAAATGGATGAAACTCATGAAAAAATTCATGTTGAAGTGTGTAAAAATGGATGAAACTCATGAAAAAATTCATGTTGAAGTGAGGCCGTGTGGGTGGTGGAAGCCGTGTGGGTGGTGGAAGCCGTGTAGGTGTGTGTGTTGTGTAGGAGTGATAAATTAATTCTATTTAGCATGTTTGGTTATTGTAGTATGTTGAAATGAATGAAAATCATGAAGTTGGTAGGTTGGGGTGGTGGCCGAATATGGCCACCCTTGTGTGGTTAAGAATGAAGTAATTCTATTTAGTATTTTGGTTGTCGTCGTTATGGATTTTATGATCAAAATGAGAGTTTAATGATTCAAGTTGATGTTGTAATTGTTGCGGGCTGATTTGGAAGTTAATGCGTTTCTAATGTAGTTTTTATATTTATTAGAATGACATTGTTAAAGTGTGGATTGTTGGTGTAATTCATGAATTTGGGAGAGGGATGTGTTGTTGTTGATGTTCTCGGGTTTTGGGGTGGTTTCGGGTGAGAGGGAGTGTTGTTTGGGATGTTTGAAATATTGTGTGAATTGTTTAAAATGTCCTTGAATATTGTTGGTATGGGTTCGGACTAGTATTTGAATGTATGAGCGTTGATGTTGGTTTGAATGTAAGCCGTTGAATTGAATATAATGGAATGTTGTTGAATTATGTAGAAAAGAGTATTTAATGTTAGAATGCGTTTTGAATTGATTATTGATGTTGCTAGTTTGGTTGTTGGTGTTGTTGTTGATGAATTTGGCCGAGTTGAATTCTCGGGGTTGTTGTATTTACAGGGGAAATGCTACCCAAATTTCCGTAGAATTAAGCGTTAGTTTGGAAATGAACTCCTAAATGCCTATAGTTAACGTTGGTATTTAATGATGTTGTGTAGATCTTGGGGAGTCCGAGACTTGGGATTGGATTAGCCTTGAGAGCGGACGAGGTATGTAAAGCCTAACCCTTCTTTCTTTTGGCATGTCTTAGTTGTAAATAGGCTATGACACGAGCCTCGAGGAAACTCCACTCTTACGATCCGAGCATGTCTACGATTCTTATTTACCGCTTAATGTCGGCCTTCTTAATGTAATAGTATTATGATTCCTATGTCTTTGGTAATATTGGATTTCAAATATTGCATAAGGATTTTGTCTTTAAAAGAGTTCTACGTTTAAAAATAGCCGTAACTTTCGTAGACAGAACCGGATCGCCTCGATATGCTCGTAGGAGATTATGTAGCGCATAATGATTATGTCCTTCATAGGCGGGCTCGGATCGGGTTGATGCTCGTCCGTGGGTCCCGCGACTTTCCTTTGTATAGTTCCAGCAACTTTGTGACAGAATTGGGTATAACTATCCCCCGATCCCCGAGTGTTGATTACGTACTTATGTATTGAGTCTGTAATAATGATTTTTATGCATATAGTTACTCACGACTCTGCTCGTGCATTCTGTTGTATCTTTCGCCGAGTCCCGGGCCGGTTATGTCGTCGTGCGCACTATGTTATATTCCGGTGTTATGCTGTGTTATGGTTCACCGAGTCCCTCACAGAGGGCGGGGACCCTATATATATTTGGTGTTATGTCGTGATTATGGCGCTTACGATGTGTTATGGAGATATGTCGGGTGACGGAGATATGAAACCTTCTGGTGTTATGCTGTGTTATGGCGCCAACGACGGGCGGGCGACCATATTCCCTGAGCCCTATGCATCATTTGTGTTTTAAAAGTAAACATTTTGGTATTTTGGATGTTATACTTATTTTCCGTTTTCGTTTCTGATTATGATTTCTTTCGTATTTCTTGCTTTGCATACTCGCACATATTCCGTACATCGACCCCCCTTTCTTCGGGGTCGCGTTTCATGCCCGCGCACGACGCCCATTTCGGTGTCCGCCACGGCCCAGACACCTATTCTCCGTGTTGGAGTGCTCCCTTTGTTCGGGAGCCTATATTTTGGTATATACTCTTCACGTTGCATATGTATATATTTATTCGGGGGTACGGCGGGGCCCGTCCCGTCATATGATTTCGTTGTTGTTTGAGGTCTGTAGACATGTATGTGGGTTGTGAATATTTCCGTTTGGGTTGTGTTCGTATGGTATATGTTGTGGGCGGTCCCATTCGCCGTGGCAGCCTTGTCGGCTTGCGTTGTATATATATATTTTGGGACGTTGCGCCATATGATAGCCTTGCCGGCTTCCGTGATATATATGTTCGTGTTTGCGACAGTTTGAGACAACGTCTGATGTTTGTTTATGTATAAGTGATCTGTATGCGATTCTGGTAAATGAATGTGTTTGGGTGCCCAGCTCGGGCACTAGTCACGGCCTACGGGGTTGGGTCGTGACATTCTAATCCCCAAATGCTTACAGAGCACAGATGCCTTTAAGAATGTAGTTAGCTGAACACACATATCTGACCTCTAGCTGTAGACAGACTTTACCATATGTAATTTGAAAGTTACCTGCTGTTTCAAAGTCATAAGTTCTACAGGATTAACACCTACAAGCATCCCCCTTCTTAGTTGATCAAGCTCTTGTTTGAGACATGATATTTCCCTTTGATATTTCTTAATCAGGGATTTCTCATCAATAATCTGAAAGAGAGATATATCAAGCTTCAGCCTTTACAACTCCAATTCCACAAAATTGAAACAGCAAAGAGAGAAAACCTTGTTGCGTGATGCATAAATCTCCACACGTTTAGCCCTGCTTGCAAACTTCAGTGTATTGTGTGTTTCCTCCATATTGCTTGATGCAGGAGTAACAGTACATATGAGCTACAGAAAACATGAAAGAAGAGGTGAATTAGACCTATCTGTAATCTCTTTAGGTCTTATCAGGCAACAAGAGTATCAGGTGAGCTCAGATGAAAAGGAGGCTAGGAGGAAAAGATGCACATCAAATAAAGCATTACAGCTGAATAAAGATAAGATAGATCAATAAAGTGGAAATGTATTGTATATGCTCATCATACTCACAGACACATGTCCATGCCCACTCAGCGATGTCTGGAGCAGCCGAGTAAGTTTAGAATCCCGATAAGGAACATGAGATGCCTTCCCTTCACTCAATTTTCCAATGACCTTAATGCATGATAGCAGAATCAAGGTGTCAGATTGAACATGAATAAATGTATAAAAATCTACTCTAATCCTGAGCCCAGCCTCAATGCCATATATAATGGTAGATCATGAGTACGAATAATTTGTTGAAAGCCAAGAGAACTCATTTAGTTGTTAGGATGTTCTATCATTTATGTGTTTAGGTTAGTAGCATACAAAATTCTTTCTGGTTCTGTCACAATTAGGAATCTAGATATTTTGGTAATATCCTTGTTTCATTTAGTCTCAATTTTGCCTTATTTCTCACAGCCTAAACTCCTCCAGCCTAAATTGTCTACAACCATTTCAGCAGGTAGCCTTCTCTCTTTTTTGTGATGAAAAACTAGTGGATAATAAACTTCTCTCTCTTTTCTGAATGAAAAACTAGAGGGTAATAGTCTTCTCTCTCTTTTTTGTGAAGAAAAATTAGAGGTATCTCTTTTTTTCTTCTATTTTTCACATAATTGAAATATTACAATAGTAGTGTTAATATGCAACAGTTATGGAAACACTACATAGAGACCCAATCAACTACTGATGGTTTAGTACTTACAGTTCCAAGAGTCAGAAGACTTTTGTTGATATATGATCCTTCCTTTCTCCGCAACCCCGTTGTTTCAGTTTTAGAACTCTCAGATCCAGCTAAATCAATCAAGTTCTAAGGGGAAAAAACAAAAACATTAGATGCTATGATGCAATGTTGTTTAATACAGAACAAATAGTCCAGTAGCCATACAAGCTGTGAGAAGATCACTCCATCATATTCATCCCCATGAGCACTACTTTCAATCATCTGCACAATGTGTAATAAAGTGGACAATAAGACATGACTACCAAAGCCCGGTAGCAAATACAACCACTAAAATGTCTACACTAGAAGAGTACAAAAAAGGCTATTATGGAAGATAAAACCAGAGTATTTCGCAATATGGTCCAAATTCAGTAGCAGTTACAGATTGAAGATTTCTTTATCAAGCAGTTCCAGATTGAGGATTGTATTATCAAGAATCAAGGATGAACCACGTCACTGCTTTCAAGAAATCAATCTCGCAAGGAATGGACCAAACATAATTGACAGTTTCCGGTAAGACATAACATAATTGACAGTTTTTCCCACATAGTATTCACGAAACGGAAAAATTTAGTTACAATTCCAACAGCTTGTCATCCAAAACTCCAAGAGTGCTAGTTGAATAAATGAACCTACAACACACAGTTGAAGCCCATAATCCCATTTCAGCAGAAGTTTCTTCCCAACACTGTATCGGGATTTCATGCTATAGAAAAGCTATTCTGATTAGTTCTTTACAAATATTCAAGTTGATATAACCTTAGATAGGAGGCTATGGAGGACTCCGATTAGGGTAGAAGGCTAGTAGGTTGTCCCGCGTATCCCTTCGTACTAGTAGTCGCAGTTTTGATCTACAGTTTATTGTCCTTTGATTCTTGCTACGATATGTTGTTTCTTGTACTTCGACTATCTTATTTATCTGTGGTAGCCACTGCTTCTTTTTCTATTAGGGCTTTTTCGCTTTCTTTAGTTGCATTTTCATATTGCTTTGAGCTATTTGTGCTTATCTGACCTTTTCTCGTCCTGTTTTCTCTTGAGCCGAGGGTCTTTCGGAAACAGCCTCCCTATCTTCCGAGATAGAGGTAAGGTCTGCGTACACTTTACCCTCCCCAGAACCCACATTGTGGGATTTCACTGGGTATGTTGTTGTTGTTGTTGATATAATATTGTAAACAACGAATAAATGAGACAAAAACGAAAATTCTATATGTTTCAGATGATTTTGAAGGTCTCCAAAAAATGATTCATCAATAGTTTCTCGTGCAACTTTCCAAGAATTGGCAGATTTTCTTATTATCATACAACTTGGGGAAAAAAACATAAGTTGCGATTAGTGCCGAGGAACAAAATTATGCGGGTTAATAGATTAGTCACCCTGCAAAATCAATAAAGCCACGATAAGACATTGCCTAGTTCAAACTTCCGTTGTTTTTTGATAACCAAAATATCAAACTTCCATTGTTCCATCTCTAATTCTAAACAAAAAAGGACATTTTCCATCCCAATAGAATAAAAGTTATCAAACAAAGTTGATACTAAAAAACAAGAAGAAAAATAAAACAGAGCATCCTACCAAAGCTCTAAAAGTTTTGTAGGTCTATTATTCAAAGGCGGTGAAATGGGCAATTTATATATAAATCGTTAGCAATATAAGTATCATTTGCTCTGGATATCGGCTTTTAGCCAGTCTATCTTTTCAATAAATGATTGAAGAAACCCAAGTTTACTAGGAAGAGTGACCCAATAGCCCAGTAGGTCAAATTTTCCCATCTTACGAAAGTTATCCATAATTACTGCATTGAATTAGTGAGAAGGGCCCTTACCAAAAACAAACATTCACTTATGCTCTAAAGGGAAGTGCAAACAAGCCAGGCTTATATATAACATGACAAAATTCCAATGCGCATACCAGCGTGCATTCCCTAAAAAGTTAAGTGCATAACACAGAAGCTTATGGTTGCAATAAGCAATACATCAAAATGAACCATCATATTATACTTACCAAGGTAAATATTGTGTGACTGCGGCTACTAAACAAGTTGAAATTGTTTGAACCAACGTGTCGATGCTCTGGAATAGGCAAATGGTAATCAATACCATTATAGGGTAACATTGGCTGCCAACAAAGACAGACCTGAAGAGCTTACACTAATTACCTTCCCCTGCAGCAACGAAAGAGAGCGCATGCCCAGGTGATAAAACAACTTCTTCCTTTATGCCTTCAACATAAGTACCCTGCACATACATTACATGTACAAAGAATCAAGCACGACAGAGCAACATATAAAGTCAAGGACTTCGGAAAGCAGCATAAATATCTCCGATATAGATAGAAGAACTTCACCGGAAACATCAGGAATTGTTCTTTGGCTATCAGATATAGCCATATAGGACTTGTAGATTTTGAAAACAACATGTGCGGAAATGAGTGATCTCAACCTTACAATTCAAACTTAATATCCTAGCTTCTGCTTCTTATTAATTACTTTTGAGAGATAAAGAGGGTACCCATACTTAATTGATATCATCTACGTGACTCAAACATCCAGGATGTGCTGGGAGACAAGTTTCTTGATTATTTTTTATGATTTCTCGTCATCTTTAGGACTACTAATGCTATTTTCTATTCCTGAATCAAAACAATACTTTTTTTGAGAATGAAAGTCTAAAACAATATTCTCATCTTCAAAAACAAACATATCAAAGAAAAGAGATCAAACTACCAGAAATATCACTTCTGGATAAACAGGTCTTAGGAACAACTAAAAACTTCTTACTCATAACCCTATAATTTCCCTGAACAGCAACAACTAGTACTATTAGCAACAAATACCTGATTATCTTCCCTAACACGCAGATTCTGGCCAGTTGGATCCAGTAAGTCATTGATAACCTGGCATCATGAACATGACGAGCATGCACACCAACTAGATGTTAATATTTGGTTCGAGAAATTAAATAAGTATGGTCTGGACAAGAGCATAAAGAGAGATGATAAATCTACTTCAGAAATCATTTCACTTTGTATAGCAGCTGTCTTTTATGTTGCAGGAAGAAGAGAATCATAAATTTTACTAACAATCTTCAGATGGATACATCATTTGTAACACACGATGCTCTTTCAGAGATGATCCGTGCAGCAATTCATAATTAATTTTTAGACTTTCTAGTTCAGTGCCACTATCATCATATGCAGAAGTAGATGGCTTATGTGCACCATACTAACCTCATTATAGATTTCAAGATATGATACGCGAAGCAAGAACTCGCGTCCAGGAGTCTGAAAGAATGTTTTTAAGATTAGTCACACTGTTTGTTTGGATAGGTAAGAGTAAGTCATACCTTCATAAAGACAATCTAGTATTTTAAACAAGAATTGCTGTCAAGCTTGAATAAAAGTGAAGAATGGCAAAGCACTTTAGAGTCATGCTTGAAGAGATGTGCGGCATTAAACCTTGAAATTAACATAGATTTTTAAGCTGACTTACATCTTGAATGATGCTAAAAACATCCTTTATCGCCAACGGAATTATACCTGGAGAAATATGATCTCCCTGTGGAAACGAATATCTTAAAATTAATATGATGATAAAGAAAACTTCCAATTGAGGTGGGGATGGGGGGGGATCTTGGCAAATGAAGTAAATACTTGGTTCAACCATCAAATTTTGGCCATGTTACAAATATTAAAATAACACCGTATTCTTAAACTAACTTCTTCTTTTTTAATTAAGAAAAAAATTATAACCGTGGTATCGAGGCCAGCTTGCCACACCTCGACTAATTATACAAGGCAAGTACCTACAACCTCCCACCAATAATGGTACCGGGTAACTCTATCCACCAAGGTTTGGACAGATGGGAAGAAATACCTAGTATTTTTGCCTCTGCTAGGATTTGAACCTGAAACCTTAGGTTTTCAACCCACTTCATTGAACACTAGGCTAGGCCTTTAGGTGCTTTTATAAAACTAATGACGGGGATAAGAATGAAGCAAATACTTAGTTTGACCATCAAATTTCGACAATGCTACATATATATAACAACACAGTATTCTTAAACTAACAGTATTCTTAAACTAACTTCTTTTTTAAATTTTTATAAAGAACTTTTTTAATAACCCTGGTGTACGGACCAACTCGGGTGCACCTCAACTAATTCTATGGGCCACTTGCTCCCTCCCACCAGCACACAGGTACCGAGTAGTTCTATCTACCATGCTTGGACAAATGGGAAGAAACCACCTAGCATTTTTGCTTCCAGTAGGATTTGAACCTAAGACCTCATGAGTCTCAACTCACTTTCATTGACCACTAGGATAGACCCTTGGGTGCTTTTATAAAGAAATATTCTTAAAACTAACTTTGCCAGTAGTTAGCAATTAAATAATCCTAAACTGTTTGTATGGGATGCAGTAGAAGTCAGCAAAGCTTCTCTTGAATTCAAGCAAAAGGAGATCTCCCAGAGGAATAACTTACATGCATAGTGTGTGTCTTGCCACTACTTGTAACACCATAAGCAAAAACTGTGCCTGCATAATAAGCAGTTCTTGTGTCAATGATACTAAACTGGAAATGCAACCCTCGACACTTAAAGTACTTCAGCCCAAGAAAGTAGCCCCTTGGAGCTATGACAGTCGCCCAGTACTATCAGTACATTTTGGTAGATATCTCGACTATTGCCAATCATTTGGCAGAGATTAGTTTTCTTCAAGCATGGCCTCTGAACTGAATTATGTAAAACTAAATAACTCATAGACATGTTCCGTCTAGCTCAAAAGCTGACATGTTGGCAGATATTACACGTCAACTATCAATCACCATACCGTTTATGCCTTCCATTGCAGCCTTGACAACGGGTCGCGCAGCTACTTCATAAACCTCCTGGGTACTTGTGTCAGGTCCAAATACTCTATCTACGAATCAAAATATGAACATTTAAACTTCAAATAACCATCTTAAAGGCAATTTGCTACTCCCGAAATAATTCAATAAATTTTTCAGAGCCAGCAGAATAAAAATATGAATGAGGAAATGACTCGAACTGTACCAAAGGCATAAGCTGTTGCAGGATTATACTCATTCCGCACAATTTTGTCACCGTCGGCATACCAAGCAATTTCATCGCCTTTCTGATATTCTCTTTCACTGCATAACACCAAATGCACTGTGAGAAAACTCAGTTCAAATTCCGCGAATAAACAAACGAGTACATAGATCCAGGAGTAGATCTAGACCTCAATGGGCGAAACCTAACAGTAACCGAAATACTCTCTCCCGATCTGGAGATATCGACCGGCGGCTCAGCAATCAACTCCTCAGCTGACGGATAATTAACCGGCGAACGACCGGTTGGGTTCCTGCTGGGAGTCATGGATCTGGAGCCAGAAGAGCCTGATCGAGGCATAAGCCGACCATTCATGAACGAATTTGAAGATGAAGAAGACGAAAATGGACTTGATGGCTTACGATATTGATACGGCGAGCTACTTCGTCCTCTAGACGAAGAAGCAGCCATTGATCGCCACTATCAAACAAATATATAATATTAACCAAATCCTTTACTTGCTATCAAAGAAAAGGTCAAGCAACAATATACGCGTGCATCTAACCGAGTTCAAGAAGAAGAATGTGTCAGATGTCACATGCTGTGTGAGTGGGAAAAGGAAAGAAAGCTCTTGGATTTCTTTTAAACTATTCCTTTTTCAGGCTTTTGAGTAAAATGCCTAGAGAGAGAGAAGCTTCACTGTGGATGTGTATCACTCTATCTAATACTATTATATCATAATTTATCTAAAACTCCAGTTCTTCTCCTTTATGACAAAGAAGAACTGCAGAAAAAGAGAGCTGTACGAGACTTGTTAACATGTGACAGTGGACCGGTTTGAATTATAGTACTAGTACTATTTTTTTTCCTAGCTACAGTGGTTTTTAAACTTAAAAATGGAGTATCTATTTTTGGATTTAAGTTGATACTGCTCTTTGTATGCGCGGTCAATTCAATAAAAAAAGGGAAAAGGCCAAATATATACTATTTGTATGGCATGTCACCTCAGTGCAGTGACAGAAGGTTTAAATATATCCTTGTTATACTTTTAATCTAAATATACATTTATCGTTATACTATTGGTTCAAATATATATCTCTCTGTTAAGGTTGTCTAAGGTGGACAACCAACTTATGTGGTACTGACATTGGATGAGGTGGATGTCGCGTGACATGTCACTTCAGCGCCCCTAACTCATTTTACTCCTCCCCTCTATTTGTTCTTTCACCACTAAAATTTCTTTCCCCTCCACCATCATTACCACCATTATTGGTCATGAATGGTGAAAACTGTCACGACCCAATCGGAGGGCCATGACGAGCACCTGGAGCTGACCTACCGAGCACCTCATGACATACGTCTCATAATCATATCTAAGTGGGCCACATAGCTAACTAGTAACTACCATAATCTGGAAGAGACACAAGTCCAAGAGATATATGCATATCTATATAATCACCATCAACTATGCCCAAATGTACAAGCCGACAAGACTGCCAAAATGATATACAAAATATGAATCGATAAAGTTATGGAACATCTAACTATATACGTTTTATCTACAAGCCTCTATATAGAGTGAATAACATCATAAAGACAGGACAGGACCTCGCCATGCCCATATATAAACAAAAGAATAGTACCAGCTAAACTGTAGCTCCGGAACAAGCGGAGCACTCTTGCACAATCGTTGATGAAGCAGCCTAGGGTTCTGGTCCATCTCCCTGTCTACCTGCGGGCATGAACGCAGCGTCCACAAGCAAAAAGGACGTCAGTACGAGTAATGTACCAAGTATGTAAGGCATGAGTAACAACATAATGAAGTATGAGGATAACATAAGATAAAAGAGATCAACTTGTACCGCTGAATGCCTCTTAAGGCGGATGTCATGCATGCTTAGATTTTAAAAAAAAAAAAACATTTTCATACATACATATATAATACCATACCCGGCTATATAGGCTCAGTGAATATCATCATAATCTCGCGTCCGGGTTAATCCGTACCCAACTGCAGTGGTATGCACGATAGGTGTCGTACCCAGCCAACTATAGAGCAGCTCGGTGAGAGAAAATAGCTACATATATATAAAGCATGCATGAGAGCCCAAATAAAAGCTATAACTCTATCGGAATTATGTAAGGTCAGTAACCTTCGATTTTCATTATGAAACTATCATCTTGAACATATCTCACTTTGGAGGAACAATAATCATAAGATGAGATCAATATCAATAAATGAAATCAATAACCATATGATAAAGATCAATAATCATGAGACAAAGGTCAATAAGATCACAAGAACCTTAAGGACCATGAGCTTCTAGTATTTTAGGAATAGGGACATTATGGATTTCATGTGTAAGTTCACAACAAAGGGATCATGCCTTAAGAAAGAAAAGGACAACCTTAACATACTTTGTTGTCTCTTTAACTACTCAATGCCTATCCTCCCGAGCTTGTAAATCTACGTTCAAGATAATTCGCACTAAGGGTAATTCATAGAAACGCTTATAGCGTCAAACTAGATTAATTGGTAAGCGAATGAAAATCGGACAGCATTTCCCTTATATCTTCTACTTCCTCCAATCTTCAAAACAACTCCCAAAACCACAATAAAACATCAACAATTCCATAATCAAAAGATTATATTCAAATTATACTCTATTCAATCCCAAAATTCCTTTTCATAATCAACCCATAACAACAACTTTAACACAACCCCTTATACACTTGTATATGACACCTATTTTAACATCATTATTATTCCTCATGACAAGATTATGCTCAAAACATGCTAATAATTATAACTCAAGTTAGTTTACAACTCAAAATATCATCAAATTCATATTTGAACTTTTCCACCAATTTCTTCTCCCCAAATCTTAACATAATTACCAAATAAACTCATAAGTATGAAACTAAGATGAAATCTTACCTCAAAATGCAAGAACACTTCAATTCCAAGGTTACTCCACCTTAAAAATACCTTCCCAAACTTTTACAAGAAGAAGGGATAAGTTTAAACCTCACTTTGTAACCCTAAGTACATTGATATTCACTTTGATCCTTTATTTTGGCTTGGAGAAATGTTGGAATATGTTTGGAGAAGTTTCTAGAGCTCTCTTGAACTTGGGAGAGTGTTTAAAATGACTAAAATGAAGAGGGATCGTCATACTTAATTTCTGGAAATTTCCACCGACTTTGTATTATACTGGCCGTATAAATTGGTCGTATAACATTATACGGCCAACTTGCTGGCCGTATAATATTATACGGTCCGTATAATTTGGCCATATAATGCCACCATCATTTCTGCTTCTCTGTAAAATTTTGATATATATCCTTATTATAATATTATACGGCCAACTTGCTAGCCGTATAACATTATACGGTCCATATAATTTGGACGTATAATACCACCTAAATTTTCTGCTTCTCTTCTAAATTTTTGTATCCTTAAATACGGTCCATATCTTAAAATACGGACCATATCTCACTTATACGACCCATATACCATATTTTCCAAAAATAACTTTTGACGAACCTTCCCGCTTCGATTCACTTATTCTCCAATCCTTCCGTAACTTACCAAACATGAATTTAAACACCTATAATCACAAGTTAAACATGTGCAACCTCATATATCCTTGAAACAAGTCCCGGTGTCCAAAATTAAGATACCAACGTACTACGAATCTCAATGCACAAAACTACAAGGTGTTACATTCCTTCCCCCTTAGAAACATTCGTCCTCGAATGTTAATTTCCAAAAATTCTACCTAAATTTCAGCAGAGTCTCCCCTGTAACTGTACTACCAACCTGCCACAGCAACCCAAAATATACAGCGCCATACATGGCCACAGCAAGCAATAACAAAATTTACCCCATACGACTAATAAAAGTAGCTGGTAAATAATGCATACCTGAAGGCGATCATGATGCAGTCTGAATATGTTCTGGAGCTGAAAACAAATGAGGATATCTAGACTTCATATCTTCTTCAGCTTCTTAAGTCATCTCCTCCATATTTTTGTTTCTCCACAGGACTTTAACTGAAGCTACATCTTTAGTTCTCAATCTCTGAACCTGTCTATCTAGAATGGCAATGGAAACCTCTTCATATGATAGTTGCTCAGTAACCTGAACATCATCAATGGGCATAACTCTTGAAGGATCTCCAATACACTTTCGAAGCATCGATACATGAAAGAGCGAATGAACATACTCCAAGTCTGAGGGAAGGTCTAATTCATAGGCCACCTGGCCTACTCGACGTACAATCCTATAACGCCTAATGTATCGAGGACTAAGTTTACCTTTCTTACCAAACCTCATAACACCTTTCATAGGTGATACCTTTAAGAATACCCAGTCATCAACTTGGAACTCTAAGTCTCGTCGGCGATTATCTGCATACGACTCTGAGCTGCTAATAGTCGATCTTGAATAAGCTTGATCATTTCTACTGCTTGTTGAATCAAATCTGGCCCTACTAACTTAGTTTTCCCCCTTCGAACTATCCAACTGGTGACCTGTACTTCCACTCATATAAGGCTTCATACGGGGCCATTTGAATACTGGAATGATAATTGTTATTAGACGCGAACTCAATAAGCGGTAAATGATCATCCCAGCTACCTCCAGTCTAGTACACATGCTCGTAGCATATCTTCAAGAGTCTGGATAGTGCTCTCAGCATGCCTATCAGTCTAGGGGTGAAATGATGTGCTAAGGTTCACCTGAGTCCCCAAACCCCTCTAGAAAGACCTCCAGAAATTAGTTGTAAACTGCGCACCCCTGTCGGAGATGATAGAAACTGGAACACCATGAAGTCGGACTATCTCTTTGATATAAAGCTTCGCATAATCCTCGGCTGAGTAAGTAGTCCTGACAGGTAGAAAATGAACTGATTTTGTAAGCCTATCCACAATCACCCATATAGAGTCAAACTTACATTGAGAACGAGGCAAGCCTGCAATGAAATTCATATTAATTACTTCCCACTTCCAAATTGGGATCTCCATAGCCTGCAATAGCCCGCCAGGTTTCTGATGCTCAGTCTTCACCTGCTGACAGTTAGGACACTGGGCTACAAACTCTGCTATGTCTTTTTTTTTTTAACTAAAACCACCACATTGTGATGGGAAATTTTATTAAAACAAAAAAACTGTACAAGCTATTGCAAAAAATGGCAAAAGAAATAAGAGAAATCAAAAGCAATAAACAGAAGAAAAAAATAGATCCTATCTAAGCTAATATCCAACAATCCATGCATATTGAAAATATGGTCTTGGTGCCTTGACTTCCTTCCATTTTTCACACCTCCAAGCTCTCACCAGGTGGTATGGAACAAAGTCTACTTGAATCCAATGCAGGCTGTCAGGACAGTTAACAATTCTCATGAAAGATGAACCTTAGCTTAGAACAATTCAGCAAGTGAAAAATGAGCCATGTTCTTCAGCTGTGATCTTCCTACTTACTAGTTAAACATCATCTGCATGGGAATGAGCATGAAACCACCTTTGATACCACCTATACAAATAAGTATTCAATCAGATTGTTATATCCCGTATTTTGTACATTGGGATATTCCGAGCTAACCGCGATAAGTTAGGGACAAGACTATTTCGGGATACGAGGTAGAGACTTTTAACCTCCGATTTTGTTTTAAGGCACAAGTTGCTTATAATTTTATTGGTATGGAATATTAAGGGAAATTAGGAATTAATATTTCATGAAAAAGGCCAAATGGCCGTGTGGCTTAGGGTAGGCTCCCACCCATGGCTTGGCCAAATTTAATTGATCCAAGTCATGTGTGGGGCATGGTCCACTTGTATGATTCATATATGTACACATTAGATGACTAGCAAGATAATTATTCATCATCTTCACAACCTTAGAAACTTGGAGAAAGGAGAGAAGCCATATTCGGCCATGGCACAACCGAGCAAGAGCCAAGAAAATTGATCAAAAAAAATAATTTTCTTCTAGTATTCCAACCATTGAAAGGTCCTTGTTAACGTGAGATAGTTGTTGGAGCAATCAAAACATTCATTCTTGCAAAGCACAAACCCTAGCCAAGTTGAGGAACTAAGTGGTAAAGGTAAGGTTTAATCCCCTTTTACATGTGTCATGGAGGGTTTATGCGTGTTGTAGTGTGTAGAAATGGATGAAATTCATGAAATATTGTGTGTTGGGTGGTGGCCGTATATGGGCTGTTTTGTGTGACAAGGAATGAACTAAATTACTTAGTATTTTTGGTTGTTGTTGTTGTGGATCCTATGATGAAAATGAAGGTCTAATGATTCAAGTTGAAGTTGTAATCGTAGGTGGGCTGTTTTAGAAGCTAATGTGATTTTAATATAGTTTCTTGTATTTATGAGAATGATGTTGTTAACGTGTGGATTGTTGGTGTAGTTCATGAATTTGGAAGAAAGAAATGTGTTGTTGTTGTTCTTATTGAGTTTGGGGAGGTTTCGGGTGGAGTGATATGTTGGTTGGGTTGTTTTGAATATTGTGCCGATTGTTTGAAGTGTTCTTGAATCTTGTTTGAATGGTTTCGGATTAGTACTTGAATGTGTGAGCATTGGTGTTGGCTTGATTGTATGTGGTTGATTTGAATGTAAATGGAATGTTGTCGAATTATGTAGAAAAGAGTTACTAACGTTAGAATGCATTTTGAATTAATTGTCGATGTTGTTAATATGGTTGTTGGTATTGTTGTTGATGATTTGGCCGAGTTGAGCTCTCGGGGTTTGTTGAATTTATAAGGGAAATGCTGCCCGAATTTTTGTAAATAAAGTGCTAGCTTGGGATTGAATTCCTAAGTACCTATAGCTAATGTTTGGTATCTATTGACGTTATTGTAGATCTTGGGAAGCCGAGACTTAGGTTCGGATTAGCTTAGGAAGCGGACAAGGTATGTAAAGCTTACCCTTTCTTTCTTTTGGCATGTCTTAGATGTAGGTAAGATATGATACGAGCCTTGGGAAACTCTATTCATAAGATCCGAGAACATGTCTATGATTCTTATTCACTTCTTGATGCTAGCATCCCTAATATAGTAGATATTGCATAAAGAGTTATTGTTCCTAAAGGATTCCATGTCGAATAAGGTCCGTAACTTTCATAGACGGGCTCGGATCGCTTCGATACGTTCATAAAGGGTCTAAAGCGAATAATGCCCGTAACTTTCATAGGCGGGCTCGGATTGGTTGGGTACGTGTCCATGGTCCCCGAGACTTTCCTTTGTAAAGTCACGGCGACATTTTGAAAGAACTTAACATAACTATCGTCTTAACCCTCGAGCGTCGACCACTTACTTATCTATTGAGTCTGTAGTGATGATTTATATGCATATGGTTACTCACTACTCTGCTCGTGCATCTTTGTTGTTACATCTTTCGCCGAGTCCCGGGCCGGTTGTGTCATCGTGCGTACTATGCTATATTCTGGAGTATGATGTGTTATGGTTCACTGAGTCCCTCACTAGAGGGCTGGGAACCGTATATATATGTTCTGGAGTATGATGTGTTTTCTGGAGTATGATGTGTTTCCTGGAGTATGATGTGTTATGATGTTATGATGTGTTATGGAGATATGCTGTGTTACGGAGTTATGCAATATTCTGGAGTATGATGTGTTATGGCACCAAAGACGGGGTGGAGACCATGTTCCGTCCGCCGAGCCCCATTATGGGCCGCATATGATACATGATATTGACATGCATGATTTATGTTTCCAAAGTAAACATTTTGGTATTCTGGACATTGTACTTATTCTTTTTGTACTTCTTGTTCCGTTTATGATCCTGTTCACTGTGCATCATGCTTTATATACTCAGTACATATTCCGTACTGACCCCCTTTCTTCGGGGGCTGCGTTTCATGCCCGCAGGTACAGACGCTCGATTTGGTGATCCGCCAGCTTAGGATATCTATTCCGTTATCTTGGAGCGCTCCTTGTTCCGAGCCTACATTTTGGTACGAGACTCTTTCGTTGTATATGTATACGTCTATTCGGGGGTACGGCGGGGCCCCGTCCCGTCATATGATTCGTTGTTACTCTTAGAGGTCCGTAGACACACATGTGGGTTGTGATTAGTTCTTGTTCGATTATGTCCGTGTGATTTATGTTTTGGGCGGTCCCGCGCGCGTGACTTTATCGCTTGCGTATATATATATATATTTTGGGATGTTGTGTATATTATGACGACTTGGAAAATTCGTGCGGTATATATGTTTATATGCGACATCCGATCTTTGTGTATGTATAAGTTACCTGTATGCCGATTCTGGTTAATGGGTGTGTATGAGTGTCCAGCTCGGGCACTAGTCACGGCCTACGGGGTTGGGGCGTGACACAGATAGTCTACAAATTACCATATTTCAGCATAGCAATGTCAACAACACAACAGCTACAAAACAGACATCAGCTACTTGTGATAATTTTATTATTCCTCAAATGTGATGAAATAAATCAAAAGCATATCTGATTCTCAGATTTGGAATATGAGCTTTATCAACATTGATTAATTTCCTAGCCATAGATCATAGAAACTATTGAACTGTTGTGTACCTGTAAAATCAAATTCACAGTTAGGTAAAAAATCTGCAACTCCATTGCCTTCTCTAAATACATGCTCCACCCTCACAGGCTTTCCTCTTATCAGTCTATGAATCTCCTTAACAATCATGCTGATACTCCAAGGTATATTCCATGCTCCTTCTATAAATTGCTTTATTGATAATGAATCAGTCTCCATAATCAAAGGAAACAGATCCTTTCCAATGCAAAGTATTCAATTCCAAACTTTACTAGCAAGGGCTTAGAAGAATCATATTGTTACCATCCCGTATTCTTTGTGCCTCAAAGATAAACCGTATCACCCTTTTGATTTCTAACACAAAAAGCAATAGAACTTAGACCTGGATTGCCTCTAGCTGCACCATCACTGTTACACTTATACCAACCAGGATAAGGCATAAATCATTTCACTGTCTTACTGCTTATTCTAGGCCTCAACTGCTCAAAGTAATCAATAATATCAGGACATTTCTTTGGAATATCCTGCATCTTGGGAAAAATAGTTTTGCACAACATATATATGTTCAAGTTGATGTCATGTAACACCTTAAACAAAGAGCTAGAACTTCCATGCAACACAGTATTTATCCACTTCCAAATCTGCCACACTAAAATAACAGGAACTGCTTTGTATACTAATTTCAACTTATAATGACATGAAGCATTCACCATATTCTTACAGCTTGCTTGACCTGAAAACAGTTCATAGTGAAACTAGCTACAGAATTAAACTCCTTCCATACTGAAACTGCTAGCTCTCCATTTAAGAACAAGTGATCAATAGTTTCTTGATGATAAATTCTGCAACAACAGCACCTTGATACCACATTTATTCCTATACTTGCAAGCACTTCATCCATAGGAATCTTGAACTTCCACAATCTCCACAGAAAGAAAGAGATTTTGAAAGGCAATCCTTTAATCCACAAATTCTTATAATCATCAGATTGTTGCGCTCTTTGCCTTAGTAGTTCCCATGCACTAGATACAGAGAATAGGCCAGTACTAGTCATCATCCGCCAAGCCTTGTCCCATTCTTGTGACACTTCTTTAATGATATGAATCGATTTGGGAATGAAGCCAAACCAATTCAAACGCGGAAAAATAAAGGATACGAAGAAAAGGGGATGAGAAAAGAGGATAAAAGCAAGACCCAATTAGGGTGAATTTATGGGCAACCTTGGATATATTAAATCCAACACCTCCTAATCTAATTCAATCCTAAAAGAACCTATACTATTTGAAATCAAGGCAAGGGAAATTCAATTGAAATCCACAAATGAACAACCCTTCATGAAATCAATGGAATTAAAGGTTCAAAGACCAACAATGGAATCCACCATTAAAGCTACCAAACTAAGCTAAACCATATCTAAACAAACTATGATAATCCTATCATCACTCAAATATTCATCATCCAAAATCTAAGTAATGAAATGAAAGACAAGCTATTTATACAAGCTAAGTAAAGAAGACTAATAGGCAATTACAATGCTACCCTTAATGAAGTAAGGGCCTTGTTTGGCTAGTCTTCTTAGTGTAGTCTTCAATTCAAGAATTGGCCTTCAAGGGCCAAACACGCCCCTCCTTGCATAGATGGCCCTCTAATTAACCTTACATGCATGGCCTTCTTGCAAGCATAACCTTCTTTGCACAAATAGCCAACTCCCGACCTTGTCCAAGTTTGCACATGTAGCCAATTTGCAGAAATGCCCCTATTTGCACGTTTGGCCACTTTGCGCATTTAGCCCCCTTTATAGTAGCTTCTTCTTCAAGCCTCGCCCAATCCACCTCCCACACATCATAGGCCTCATTGTGTGATGCAAGAAAAATAACAAAGATAGAAAGAAGACACAATTTGAATAACAATTGGACAATAACTAGAAGAACTAGTTCTAGTTACCTCCCAAAAGGATCAAAAGGCACCTATCCTATTCGAACAATCCTCGAGAGAATAGCCATCTCTTAAAATTTGTTAGATCAAACGGGGTTGTTCAATTTGGAGTCCACCAAATTAACACTAGTCATTCAAGACTATAGGGTTTCAATAATATTCAATATTCATATATTTCAAGATAGGTTCCCTTCAAATGATTTACAAGCACCTTTAAATAAGGTTCTTAAAATATACTAGTCAAAAGAAATAAATGGAAGTGTAGTCTTCTAGGTGCATAGAAGACTACAAAATGCATACTCCTAGAAGCCTAGAAAGCCACTATACATTATGAAAGTCAAAATAGCCTTTAATAAGCCTAGAAAACACAAAAGGAAGCTTCCTTTGTTCACGTTAGACCAGCCCCTCATGTTCACACTGTAGCTTCTCTAAGTCCTAATTTGGGGTGCTAGACTTGTTCTTTACGTGGGGGCGAGATGGCTTCAATCCACATCCTCTCGAGCTTCAATTTGGGTCTCCTCGCTTGAACACTTGAGTCGTCACTATGGTAATTTGGGTTGCATCATCCTCCTTTCTTGGAAGAATTTCGTCCTCGAAATTACAACATTAATATCAACCTCGACCGCAAGATCAACCTCAACCACATCATTATGGCACAGTTGGATCATTATCATGGCTATATGGACTACATCATTCTCCCTCTTTTGAAAAGAATTTGTCCTCAAATTCGACCCCTGCAAAACATGGACGAGAATGAGTATGTAGCTTCCAAGTCTCAATCGGGTAACAATTAAGTAGCAACATGAGTGAATAATCATGATATAAAACAAGAGTGCTACAAAACTGCCCAAAGATAATAGAGATTACCGTCATGGATTTGGAAAGCCCAAGAAGAAGCATGAGCCAAGAAAACCTACCATCTTCATGGAGTTTGTAAGTCGTGGTCGCATACCACAATGATTTCCATGAGGATCTTTCCAATGGCTCTCCACCCGATTCACCTTAAAATACACTAAATTCTTTCCAAGGCTAAGTACAAAACAAGTAGAATAACTCAGCGCAATACCGAAGTAATGTACCAGCCCACCCCAAAGTCATCAATTCCAACAAGTTATAAACCTTATGATCAATTCCGGGTCAAAAACAAAAATGGTCAACACATCAAGCTTAGCATATGTCTCAAGCACATCTACTAGTAACTCGAATAGTAACAACAAACAAGAGTGACAATGATGTATCCAATTACTACAAGAGTACTCCGAGAGAAGCATGAATCATGAGGTAAGAATATGTGCCATCATTGATCTTAGAAACATCAAAGAGATCAAACCATGTGTAATGACCAGATTTCTCATACTTCTCTCGTCTTTTCCTTTGACAAGAACCACAAAAAAGTCAAATAAGCAATCAAACTTATCAAAAGGAAGAATTTTACCTCTAAGATCGTGACTACTATCCCAGGATTCAAATACATAACTTCCACATTTCAAGCTAAGGAACTTGGTATAGCCTATCTCATGTGAGTGATCCATGTAAGGATCACAATAAGTAAAGTAATAGACACTAGAACAAGCATCCACCATTCTACTTTCCTTTTCCGCTTCAAGTTTATTCACACCTAGACATTTCAACTCAAATCTCGCTCCTAGTGAGAACTCACCCTCACATTCTTCTTCACTATTAAAGAAGTCGCACTACTTTCCCAATCCTCTTTAAGATCACTTCCTACATGTCTAGCACACTCAAAGTCACACTTTAAGTCCTCCACATCACAAAAGCTCCTAAAACAATCATGACCCTCATCATACGCAAACAAATAGTAAAGAAAAGTGCTACTTAAGGTTACTTCATCATCAGTAAGTTCACTTTCACAATCATGAATACTATTAAGCACAAGATCACGATTTGGACCACACAAAGAAGATTTATTACTTAAGGAACTTCCCACACTTTCCTTTCCAAGACAATGTCCTTTATCAAGTGAACTATCTAACAAGGAGTTAATTCCATCACAAGAAAGAGTATTAAGAAACTCAAACTCATCATTAAACAAACAAGCATCTCCAAGTAAAAATAGTTTCACAAGAAAGGTCTCACCCAAGTTCACATCATCATTGAATTCCACATGTTCAAACTCATCATTCAAGTCAATTTCATTATCATGTGCAGATTCAACATTAGAAAGACTTAAAGATGAATTGCTTTCTGCCTTATCAAACGTGGGTGGTATGCCTAATTCCAAACAATCACATTTATCAACTAATAATGGAATATTACTCACACACACACAAGGTTCAAGATTGCTTTCTAAAGACAAAACATTAAAATCAATCAACTTGTTTTTACTCCTTCCAACCACAGAAGTTGTGTCTTTTGCATTAAGACTCTCATCACAAGTGCCAACACTAGTTTTCATCACATCAAACTCACAAGTAGTTTCAGTTTCAGGATCACAACCGAGAACAACTAGTGTATCTCCACAAGATTCATTCAATTTATCATCACAAGACAAAGAAGATTTTAAGCCCAAACAAGATAATTCCTTAGTCATACTCACACAATCAACATACTTAACATTAGCATCTAAAGTCAGTTTAGAAGTACCTTTAGGCTCACAAGATTCATCTTCTTTACCTTCAAGTCCCGCTTTTGGACAATTCTCGCTTCTTCCGGAATTGTTGCATCCTTTTCATGAGTTTCCATTATATGAGGCTCATTCTCAAGATTATTTCCAATGGTGCCTACAAAAGAATTCAAACAACTAGAGGAAAAAGAAACATTGTGAGTGTTAGAGTGAAGAACTTCATCTCCCTCATTATTTTTCTTTTCTCTCATGTTCTTTTCAATTCCATTCTCTTGTTTCATTTGTGGCAGCCCACTCATTCCAAATCAACCCGGACTTCCCATTTTGCATGGCATTACACTCTCCTATAGGCATAGAAGAGACATACGCACTATTGGGATTTTCTTCCGAAGTGGGAATGGAAAGAGAGGCCATCCTTCCTCGTCCATGACATACCTTATCCAATCTCGTACATTTGGAACGTCGTGTTTTCGAAACCAGGGCTGTCCAAAGCATAAGTGACTTATTTTTAGGGGAAACACATCACATCGGACCGTTTCAACATAATCTCCATGAGATATTACCACCTTGACCATCCACTCAACTTGATACCCGTTATAGTCATATGGATATCTCTTTTTAACCCATGTCAAATTCAACCAATCGGCTCGCATAAGGAGAGATGAACGTGGAGTCACACAAATCGTCAAGCTCTAGATCAAAGCCATTATACCCATAAACATTCACCTTCAATTTTTTGAAACCTTGGCTTAGGCAATCTCTCTCCTTTTCTTGGAAATAGTGGTCCTCTCCTTTGTGTAAGCCATCTAGTTCTTACTTCCGATTGAACGGGTTTAGTCCTCATTGAACCTTGGTCCATCATACCGCATAACAAAGCTCAAAGAAAAGGTTATGAGTTAAAAATCACCTTACTCACTCCTTACTTTATTTGGGTGGCGCTCTGTTCACTCAATGATACAATAGGTTTGGTTCACTCCGTCTTGTAGTACTTGGCTTCCTCGGAATTGACCAACTCCTATTCAATCTTCCAAATTATACAAAAGATGCTACCTCTTCCGGATTAGAGTGAGATTATGGACTCTATAGTCGGACGACTCTTTTAATTGTGACGCACTTGAGTCAAACAATTCACGACGAGTTAAAACGAGAAAAGCTTGAAAGAATTAGCACGGAAAAGTTATAGCTCAAGAACTAGTAAACTTTGAGTAGGTAATTACTCAATGGATACTAGCTAGAAGTTATGTCACAAAGAAAGGATTAAGAAGCTTCCCAATCCCCCTTAAAATGTGCAAGGCGCAAAAGACCCTAAGTCTTGCTAATTAATATCCTTTGACCAACTTGTCTTGGAATTTAATTACTACAAGTTTCAATGTAGCTTCTCGTCTTCCCAAAAGATGACTAGGGACTTGCACACCTGACTTCTCATTTTCCTAAGAGGTGATTAGGAACTTGGACACTCTATTCTCAAGGTGACTGTTAGTCTTTCCAAGAATTGACTTGGGAACTTGTGTCAATTAATGATTTGACTATTTCACACACCCCAAACTAATTTTTGACTTCTCCTAATGAGTGCAGCCCCCTTCTCCACGTTTTGGAGGGGTTCAATGCATTAACTCCTTGGGAATCAACTCTTGACTAGTCCCTTTGACTTCCAAAACAGCTTTCACACTCCCTAACATCTTGAAAGCTTAACTTATCACCAAAATTAGATCAAACAAAGTTAGTAAATCTGAAATTATCAAGAACACACATGAATATTCACAAAATATTTATGAACACTCAAGAACACAAGTATTCAAAACATCAAAAATTAGATTCACCAAATAGATCAAGAACCGAAATACTCCAAATCTTTTCAATTTTTGGATTCTTGCCCTTCTTAACTAGAGAAATCAACCCAACAACTTTCAACCCTCAATTTCAACCTCTTCTATAAGACCCACTTTGAGTCTTCAAGTTTCAAGGTCTAACAATGGTGGAAATTGAAAATCTAACTTTAATTAACTCAAAACTTCAGATTCGAACCTAAGAACTCTAAGGAACTTGAATCTAACACTAGAATCAACAACAAAACAAGGAATTCAAAAGAATTTTGGATTTTTTTTTTCCAGATTTTTTTGTGAATACCAAACCCAAGACTAGATTTGTTGGAACAAATCTATACTAGGCTTTGATACCAAATGATGCAAGAAAAATAACAAAGATAGAAAGAAGACACAATTTGAATAACAATTGGACAATAACTAGAAGAACTAGTTCTAGTTACCTCCCAAAAGGATCAAAAGGCACCTATCTTATTCGAACAATCCTCGCTATAATAGCCATCTCTTCAGCAAACCTGTTAGATCGGCGGGGTTGTTCAATTTGGAGTCCACCAAATTAACACTAGTCATTCAAGACTATAGGGTTTCAATAATATTCAATATTCATATATTTCAAGATAGGTTCCCTTCAAAATGAATTACAAGCACCTTTAAATAAGGTTCTTAAAATATACTAGTCAAAGAAATAAATGGAAGTGTAGTCTTCTAGTGCATGTAAGACTACAAAATGCATACTCCTAGAAGCCTAGAAAGCCACTATACATTATGAAAGTCAAAATAGCCTTTAATAAGCCTAGAAAACACAAAAAGGAAGCTTCCTTTGTTCACGTTAGACCCCCCTCATTTTCACACTAGAGCTTCTAGAAGTCCTAATTTGGGGTCGCTAGACTTGTTCTTTACACGGGGCAGATGGCTTCAATCCACATCCTCTCGAGCTTCAATTTGGGTCTCCTCGGCTTGAACACTTGAGTCGTCACCATGGTAATTTGGGTTGCATTATTGTGGGGCTTGTATAGGCCTCCAAAGACCTTCAACGCCATCCTTATCTTCCATGCCGCTTGTAGAGCTTGAAGTTCCATATCTTGGCCTTGGATGTAAGTCTTGAAATGAGGTGTGCCAAGTAGTATCGTATCATCCTCCCATTCTTCAAAAGGATTCATCCTCGAATCCGAACCTAGCAAAATATGGAAGAGAATGAGTACAAACCCTTTCACAAAACAAGCAAGGTAGTCATCATAAGGCCAATGATAATACCTAAAGTAAGCAAAGCATGCAACCAACATACTAAATGGCTCGCTTTTATGATATAACCAAGCATCAAATGGATCTAGATAGAATATATATCCAAATAATGCCAATGACACTTAGCTATTCAAGTTACTTTGACAAAAGGGCAAATCAAAGAACCCAATGCAAATAGAAATCCCAACTTGCAAGTCTACATTGGTCCTAGCAATTAAGAAGTACACATCTCCCTTTACGTCAAGAAATAAGAGAAATCCCTCATGTCTAAGTGTAGTATCACCAATATGCCCAACCCAAGTCAAGGGTCTAATCATCACACTAGCCCACCTAGAGTAAGGAATCACTCCTAAGTCATCACCGGGATCAAATACAAAGTTATCACCCACACTAATTTGCCCACATTCCCCATGCAAGCCCAACATGAAATCAAGTAATAACACTAGCAAATTATCACATGAATGGAAAGAAGTGTTACTACTATGCTCAATACACCAAGAAGTTACCTTCGTGGCTTTAGAAAGCCCAAGAATAAGCATGAGCCACGAATACATACCATCCGTGAAGGAAGTATAAGATGTGACTTCATACCAAAGTGTAGTCCAATGAGGTCTTCTCCAATGGGTATCCTCTTCAAGTCTCCTCCTTTGATGAAACTCCACAAATAAGTTAATCATATAATCAAGTTCATCAAAAGAAGGATTTTTACCTTTAGGCTCTTCGAACCTATGCCAAGCTAAGAGTAGCATCTCCTCACCCTTTGGGATAGAAGATCTAGCATAGTCCTTCCAAGAAGTGTACTCTTTTCCTTTCAAATTTCTCCCTTTCTTTAAAGAGCACTCATCACTTTCGGAAGCCTTTTCCAAATTCGACGTTAGTCCATCAAGTGGGTTACAAACCCTCAAGAAGAACTTTTCGTCATCGGGGATGGTGTCAAGAGTTTCAACCACCCCATGCTTGTCATCAAGACCAAGCCCATTATCACCCCATAGTGGGTTACTAAATACCTTGTAGTCTCCAAAGGACACTACATTTGCAACATTACCAAACTTCCCACTAGGTACATGACTATTCACATGATCAATTTCATCAATATCGTCACTAAATTGAGGCTCATTAAGCACATCACAAAGTTTCTCAAATAGTGGGTTATCATGCCAAGCAAATTGATCAAAACAAGTATCCACACTAGTTGGACACAAATCAATCTTGCTAGAAGAAGCAATTCGGTCATCGCTAGGATCAACTAGTGGGTGTCCTAACATTTCACATGACAATGTACTAACATGCATATCAAGAGGATCAACACTAGGTGGACACAACTTGAACTCAAGAGAAGAGTCAAGATAGTCATCAGTAGGATCAACTAGTGTTGGATCACCCATATCAAACACATTGTCAATTGTCGCAATTGCACTAAGCTCATCACAAGGCAAAGACTCATTAGGATCAATTAAGGACAAGCTATCATTTACACTCACTTCGACAACATGATCAATCACATCATTTGTGGTGTTAAGATTAGCTATTTTACCGTGAAGTTCACATTCATCTCCTTTGCCTTGGGTTTCAACTTTAAGGCTCATTTGCTCCTTTGGAAAGCTCTCAATCACCTCAAGAACCTTCAAAGGTTGAGGGTCATCATTAGGTTTGCTTCCGAGAATACCTGCACTATCATTAAGACAACTAGAGAAGAAAGAAACATCACAAGGGTTAGATAAAAGTTGTGACAACTCCCTCATATCCTCTCCTTTTTCCTCTCTAGAGTTGTCACTTTTCACTCCCTTACTCCTCTCAATCTTTTCTCTCACAATTTGTTGGGCCTTGAGTACTTGTTCTTGCATTTAGAGAGCTAGCTCCATCATTTCCTCAAGGTTTTCTTCTGCCCCTTTTATGTGATCTTCTATGCACTTGAAGTCTTCTCTTATCTCCTTGAACCCCACTTGTTCTTGTTTCTTCTTTGGTTCACTACCGATAGCCTCTCGAGGCCCTCATTCCTCCTACTTCCTTCACTTATCGTCCTCCTCTCCTACCTTCCATAACATAACCACCTTGAGAACATGGTAACCTCGGATTAGGATAAGAGTAATAATTCATTGTATTCCTTGGAGTAGGATTCTCGGATTTGAGTACCCGCCATAATAATTTCCATGGCCAAAATGATGGCCACCTCCCCTCAACACTTCTGTATAATCTCTCCTCGAACTACTCCTACTCCGACCAATCCACACACTTATACCATTTTGCTTTGAATAGGAAGCTTTACAAGGCGATGTATGTGAATGTCTACTAGAAGACTCCCCATAAGAATTATATGCAATCCCATTATCTTCACCAACATATTCACCATGAAGTGCATAGCCGCTAGGCATGACATCACCACATTCTTCCCATTCTTGCAAATTCCCACCAATTGGTTCATATCGAAAGTGTGAGGAAGGAGCATACCTCAACTCGCCCCCATGTACATGGTGTGCAGAATGAGACTCTTCATGCTCGTATCCACCATAGGACCCTTCTTCATACTCATCTACTCCTTCTTCTTCATAAGCCTCATGAGGTGTTACCTTACAATTGCCCTCGGAGTAGTATTCTTCACCCTCGTACAAGTTATGATCATATCGACCACATTCCTCATACGACTCATGAGTACCATCACCATCATATTCATTGTAAGAATAGTGATGCTCATATCCCATGTTATCTCCCTCATAGCCTCCGTCACCCTCATAGTCATACCCTCAAATGCTAGAGGCATAACCCTCAAAATCATCTCCATAAGACTCGGAAGCTATGGATGACATCCTTATCTCTCCTTCTCCTTGTGTCTCCTCTTCGTGTACCTACAAAACGAGCAAATAAGATTAGTAGCAAAAGCTCCTCACGTCACTCGTATTTGCACTCAAACTTACCTCTCAACCTAAGCTTCTTCCAAGGTTGGTCAAGAACCCTCTTAATCCAAATCAATTTACATGATTGCTAACCTTTGTGGAGGAATAGATTCTTGTTAATCGAAAGACGGACGACTCGATAAAGCAAAAGGACTTGAGCCAAGAAGATTCAACGATATTAAAACGAGAAAAGCTTGAAAAGAATTGGCACGAATGAAAGACGGACTCAAGAACTAGCATATATAAGTAGAAGAATTACTAAATGCACACTAGTTGAAGAATACAAGAAACGAAATACTAAAATCGGGAACGAAATAAAATTTCGAGCCCGGGTAGGTGATAACTTGAAAACACGACCGTGAAGCCTTAATTGATCCAAGTTATCAATTTGAAATAACGGAAATTTTTAAAATTCTATACTCTTTTTTTTTGCTCCCTACCAAAGGATTAGGGACATAAAAACCAACAAGCAATCCCAAGAAATTTTCTGGGATTGAAATGAATTAAGAACAAGATTTTAGACTTGAGAATGAGATGAAAGTGAAAGGAATCGAAGCTTTGAATCAAGATAGGTTCCGTAGAAAAGACGACTAGCCTTTCACAAAATATGGTCCGTGTTTTGATATACGGTCCGTATTTGTGAAATACGGACCGGACCCGTTTATGCGGCTACGAACCACTTTGAAGTTTACGAGTTTAAAGTGAAATACGGTTCGTAAACTTCAACCGTATTTAAGGATTAGTCCTCGAGGCAGAATACTCAACTTTGGACCCTAAATTTTATATTTCGACCCCTTGAAGTTGACTAACGTAAAGTGAAATACGGTTCTAGAACTTCAACCGTATTTAAGGATTAGTCCTTTGGATGTAATACTCAACTTTGACCCTACTTTTTTCGTTTGATATACGGTCCGTAAAGTGAAATACGGACGTATTTAAGGATCCTATTTTCAAGAACATGAGCTCAACTTGAGGAAAACTTTTCACGTTCCACTTTACGATCTACTTTACGGTCCGTATAATGAAATTCGGGCCGTATTTAAAGATATCGTCCCAAAAATTTCCAAGTAGATGCCTCAATATTCTTGTACCTCGTTTTTCGGATTTGTGTGAGATTTTCAGATCGAATTTCCTTTGACATCTGGGACCTCTCTACCTTGTATTTACCCTTTTTGGCTAGAAAAATAACTTTTCAACTTTTGACTTGGATTCCTTGGATCTAACTTTCCTTTTTATCTTCTTCTTCACCAAGAACAACGATGAACATTGAAGAACATTCAAAAACCCAATGTGATCCAAATCAACTCGTTTTTGCCCTAGTTTTTAGATCTAAGCTCCTTAACACTTAGACAACAAAGCCCAATATTTCACCAAAGGTCAATTTCACCAAAATCAACAAAATCAAATCACGAAATGATTTTCGAATTTTTTTGGGATTTTTGAATTTTTTTTTTGGTGATTTTCAGATTTTGAGCCTAGGATTAAAAATTGTGGGAACAATCTCTTAGCCTATGCTCTGATACCAAATGATACGAATCGATTTGGAAATGAAGCCAAACCAATTCAAACGCGGAAAAATAAAGGATACGAAGAAAAGGGGATGAGAAAAGAGGATAAAAGCAAGACCCAATTAGGGTGAATTTATGGGCTACCTTGGATATATTAAATCGAACACCTCCCAATCTAATTCAATCCTAAAAGAACCTATACTATTTGAAATCAAGGCAAGGGAAATTCAATTGAAATCCACAAATGAACAACCATTCATGAAATCAATGGAATTAAAGGTTCAAAGACCAACAATGGAATCCACCATTAAAGCTACCAAACTAAGCGAAACCCTAGCTAAACAAACTATGATAATCCTATCATCACTCAAATATTCATCATCCAAAATCTAAGTAATGAAATGAAAGACAAGCTATATATATAAGCTAAGTAAAGAAGACTAATAGGCAATTACAATGCTACCCTTAATGAAGTAAGGGCCTTGTTTGGCTAGTCTTCTTAGTGTAGTCTTCAATTCAAGCATTGGCGTCTTCGGGCGGCCAAACACGTCCCTCCTTCGCATAGATGCCCTCTAATCAACCTTGCATGCATGGCCTTCTTGCAAGCATAACCTTCTTTGCACAAATAGCCAACTCCCGACCTTGTCCAAGTTTGCACATGTAGCCAATTTGCAGAAATGCCCCTATTTGCACATTTGGCCACTTTGCGCATTTGGCCCCCTTTATAGTAGCTTCTTCTTCAAGCCTCGCCCAAGCCACCTCCCACACATCATAGGCCTCATTGTGGGGCTTGTATGGGCCTTCAAAGACCTTCAACGCCATCCTTATCATCCACAGCCGCTTGTAGAGCTTCTAAGTTCCATATCTTGACTCTGACGTAAGTCTTGAAATGAGGCGTGCCAAGTAGGATCGTATCATTTAAAGTCTAGTTCAGTAGTAATATGAGACACAATATCAGCAGGAAACAATTGTTGTACTTTCATAAGATTCCAACCTCAATCTAGCATTAGCTCTTTAACATCCTCTACTGATTCATCAATATCATTGAGAACATAATAAAGAGCATCAATCTTGGTCCAATTATCATACCACACATTTGCAGTACCACTCCTGGTTTCCCACCAAATTTCCTGCTCAATATTATCTCTTGCATCAAGCATCATTTTCCAATCTTGAGAACCACCCTTCCACTGCACATACTGAGGATATTGTTCCTTGCAGTACTTGATCCACATAAAATTGGACCACAGTGTATTTGAAGTCTTGAACCTCCACCATAGCTTGGTCACTAAAGCTTTTGAGACATCAAATATTGATCTAAATCCCAATCCCCCTTCCTGCTTAGGATAACACATTTTTAACCATGTCGCCCAATACCTACATCTCCCATCTTGCTTGTTACTCCAAAAAAAATTAGTGAAAATTTTATGCAACTCTTTGATCACACATATGGGAGGTTTCAAAGCAGACAACATGTGAATTGGTATGCTCTGAAGCACACTAGAAATCAGCACTGCTTTTCCAACTAGTGATAATAATTTCCCTTTCCATGCATGCAACTTATCTCTCACCTTTTTAAGTAACTCTGTATAGTCAGCCTTTCTTTTCCTGGCATGTGTAATTGGACAGCCAAGATATACAAAAGGAAAAGCTTCTCTTGTAAAACCAGTGATACTTTCCACTTCTTGTACTACAGTATGTGCCACCTTATAGTACATATAGAAAGAACTTTAACTCTTATTGATCAACTGTCCAGAAATGTTTTCATAATTCTGCAAAGTCTCTATAATCTGTTTCGAAGAATAACTATCTGCAGATGAAAAAGCAAGATGATTTAACTGAGGGCTCTCCATTTTGGATTTCCAAAACCTTTGAATTCCTTATCATTAAACAATGCATTAAGAGCTCTTGAAAGAACCTCCTACCGCGAATAAAAAGTGGGAGAAAGGGATCTCTTTTGCTTGACCCCTCTAGAAGAGTGGAAAAAACCATAAGCTTGACCATTGATGAGTACAGAATACCTATTATTAGCAACCAATCTCCAAATCATATCAATATAGACTTCTGTAAAGCACATCCTTCTTAACACCTTGGTTAAAAATAACCCTGAAACTCTATCATAAGCCTTGGTCATGTCAAGTTTGATTACAACATTAGCTGGTTTTCCCCTCAACCTGATATTTGAAATAATCTCCTGTGTCAACAACACATTCTCTATGATATTTCTACCTTTTACAAATCCAGACTGGTTTACAGAAATAAGCTTTGGAAGCACAGACTCCATTTTATCATGAATTACCTTGGAAATGACTTTGTTAATGAAGTTACTAAGACTAATAAGCCTCATAGCTGAAAATGTTTCCACCTCATTCTTCTTTGGTAACAATACTAGATTAGTGTGTGTGATTGCCTTTAGAAGTTTATGGCCATCCCAAAAGGCTTTCACAACATTGTACACATCAGCACTAACAATCTCCCAACAAGAATGATAGAAAACACCGTTTAAACTATCTCGACCACTAGCACTATCACCTGATAACTCAAAAACTGCCTTCTTCACCTCCTCCAAAGTAGGGACTGCACTAAGCATTTTATTTTCTTCCTGAGAAACCAGTAAGGGAATATGATTAAACAAAGGTGAATCACTTTGATCAACTTCTGTGTGACTGTTCTCGATAAAATAAAATAACTTCGCAAAGAATATCATCCACATTTGTCCACCATGGTCCATCTACATTCTTAATCTTCTTTAAGAGTCTCTCTTCCTTCTTCCCTTGACTGACTATGGAAAAAATCTGGTATTTCTATCACCTTCTGCAAAATGATTAAAACCAACTTTTTGTCTCCAAAATTCCTCCTCATAATGCAAGTACCTTTTCAACTCGGCCTGAGCTCTTTGCAATATCATTCTATTACCCTCTGATGGCATATCTTCAAAAAGCTGCTCTTTCACCTTAACAATATCCTCTCTTATACTAAGCTGTTAAAATATATCACCAAAGGACTGTTTACTCCAAGTTGATAAAGCTTTTTTTACTTACTTCATCTTCTGCTTGAAAAAAACAAAAACATTTGTGAATCCTCTAATATCCATTTCTGCCTCACAACCTCTTTATAATCCTCATCTTCAGTCCAAAACTTAAGAAACTTGAAAGGCCTAATAAAATGCTGAGTTTGATCGTTGCAAGAAAGAAGCATAGGTGCATGATCTGAGCCAGTTCTGGACAAATGCTCCACCTCAAGATGACTAAACCAATTCTGCAAGTGATCATTGGATAACATCCTATCCAACCTTTTGAAAATGCATTCCCTATCTGCTCTCCCATTCCACTAGGTAAAATCACAAGAATTGATGGAGAATGCAAAATCTTCATACTCTTGTGGAAGAACAAACAATCCACCAATTTTCTCTTCCTCATTCAAAATGACATTAAAATCACCCCCAATGAGCCAAGGATCTGTCATACCATCAGCCAAACAATATAAACTATCCTAAAGATCCAGTCTTTCCATAGCATCACATTTTGCATAAACTAACGATGTCACTATGCGCTTGTCAAATTGCTGAAAATAAAGCTTTACAGTAATTCGTTAGGCAGTGTCTTGTAAAATCTCCACTGGTATATCCCGCATTTTTATACATTGGATTATTCGTAAGCTAATCGACTAAGTTCAAGGACAAGATTATTTTTGGGATATGAGACAAGAATTTTTAATCCCCGATTTTAATAAGTGCACGATTTGCTTATAAATTTCAATTAGTGTAGAAATATTAGTGGAGATTAGGGATTAATTAACCATGATTAGATTATTAAGTAGGGATTAATGATAATTAAGATTAATTAGTGTATTAAATGGACCCCACTACAACATGGCCAAATCTGATTGGTCCATGCCATAGTGGGGCATGTGTCAACATGGTGGGCAGCCTATAAATTCTTGTTGATGACTCATAATTCATATTCATCTTCATCATTCACAAATTGAGTTGAATTAGAGAGAGAAGCTCACAACCATGGCAGCTCACGACCATGGCGATTCTTGATCAAGTTCATGATTTTGATAGCAAAAATTAAATTCCTAAGGTGTTCTAAACATTCAAAGGTGATTAGCAACGTGAATTTAATCCATAGGGCAGCAAGAACACTTGCAATTTTAATTCATAGTTCCAGCAACGTTAAAAGGCCAAGCTTGTTAAGGTAAGGTTTAATTCTCTCCAACATGTTTTAGAGATGGTTTGGTCTTTGTATAATTTGGTGGGTGTGGAATTGGATGCAAGGAATTGTGTATGTTGATGCTAAGGCTCTGTTTGGGCCGTGTTGGGGCTGTCCTAATGATAAGATTTAACCTAGGGAAACTCTAGAAAAACAAAAGAACAAGAAAATCAAAATAAAGGTGGAAGAAGAGTAGAAATGGAAGAGGATACGGTTAGATACTTGACCTGGA
>NW_026725851.1:0-49437 GCF_029784015.1 Lycium ferocissimum
ATATTAAGTATATATAGTTATAAAATATTTAGTATATATATTAAGTATATATAGTATATATAGTTTTTGTATATATATTGTTATAATATATTTAGTATATATATTAAGTTATACATATATATAGTATATATATTGCTATACATATATATAAGTATATGTAAGTTATACATATATATGTATAACTTAATATATATATAGTATATATATTAAGTTATACATATATTTATATATATATTAAGTATATATAGTATATATAGTATATATGTATATATAGTATATATATTAAGTTATACCTATATATAAGTATATATAGTATATATATATATATATACATATATATAGTATATATATTAAGTTATCCACATATTTAGTATATATAGTATATATGTATATATATTAAGTTATACATATATTTAGTATATATATTAAGTTATACATATATATAGTATATATATTAAGTTATACATATATATAAGTATATGTAGTATATAAGTATATATACTATATATATTAAGTTATACATATATATAAGTATATGTAAGTTATACATATATACGTATACGAAAAATACTATTCTCAGACATTGCCGACTTGCCGTTAGGTCGTTAGTCGCAAATATTTAAACTTAATTATAAAGTTGTATAACATATGTAAATATACCTACAATATACAAATAAATACTATAATATATATATATAATACAAAATAAAAAAAAACATATTTTAAACACTCCAAACCGGACCGCCTCGGTTTGGAGTTTTAAAACCGTAAAATCTGGACCTGTTAAAACCGAACCGTTGCTGTCCGCTTAACCTGAATCCGGCCGGTTCTTTAACTGTTCCATAATCCTGCCCGTTGGAACCGGTTAACAGGCTTAGCTATAACGACAAATCTCGAAAGTTCTGTGAAAAAAAAGGGATTTAACAAGGGTTTTCATGAAAGACAATGGCTATTTTTTAATTACATGGCTAAGAAATGGCTAATTGTTAAATTTTCCCAAATATACCAGACAAGGCCATGTATTATTGGGTCATTTGCACAATTGTCCTTCAAAGGCACTCTGTCTTTAATATTCCCCTCAAATTGAGTAATATTAATTTTCGTCCTTTGTACTTTCGTTCTCGGTTTAAACCTCACTCGCTCAATTTTTTAAAAAAAAAATCGCAAGGTGGAGTTTGGATTCGCATGAAAAACTCTACCTGTGCAGAGTTTCGCCTTCACCAGAAGGCAAAATTCTGCCTGCCTTCAGGTATAAAGCAAAACTCTGACTCGGACATTTTTTTTTCTACTTAGTTGGAATTTTACAAACCTCTCGCCTTGGGCGCGCTAACTTTGCCCGAATAAAGTTTAATTTGGGGAAAGCAATAGCCTTAAGGCCCAACTTGATTAACGTTTGGCCTTAAGGCCTAACTTTTTCCCAAATAGGCCTAACTTTACATAAACCTTCCGCCTTTCTCGCGATTTTTTTTTTTTTTACCGAAATTCTGCCTAAAACTCGTAACCCTGGATATTAGGCGAAAGACAAAAATTAAAGACCACCAATCAGGGCCAAAATTAAAGACCAAGGCTTTTCAAGAGCAATCCGCACAAAAAAAAAAAAAAAGGAGAATGACGTATATATATACATAAGAATGGGGTATATTTATGAAATATGATAATACTTTTCGCTTACAAAATATAATGATAAATTTTTTACAAAACATATATGAAAATTTTCGCTCAAAATTAAAGTGAAAACTGTGATGAAATGTGTATATCTCGTTCAAGACATAAAAATTTTGTGTATGAAAACTGTATCAAATATGTATATCTTGTTCAAGGCTCAGAATTCTCGCATTTTTCGTATATGAAAACTGTATAAAAAGGGGATGAAATTTGGATATAATTATATAAATTTGTATAAATTTCATGTTAGCTTTTTGAAAATTGAAAACAACTGTAGTAACATTGTAATATAGTTTTCATACAATATTCATACAAATTTGATACAACGACAATAACAACACCAGCATAGAAAACTTAATATACAATTTTCATACAAACTCGACATACAATTATCATACAACTTTAATACAAATTTGAATCTCGCTTCAAAATTTTAAAAAAATCAGGCTTCAAATCTCGTGTAGGCTTAAAATTTCGCACAAATTCCCCTTGTTTTACCGCTTCACACCAATTGGAGAACTAGAGATTAATACATTAGCCAGTTCAAGCCACGCTCCGGCGGCATCTCTAATGAACATAGATTTTTGAAAAAACGCAAATCTGAAAAAATCTCAATCCCGCCATTTTTATTAAAGATTTTTTATTTGGTTGATGATCTTTCATTGTATAACAAACAAAGAACGGAAGAAAGGAAGGGAAGCGGGGCTTTGGAGTTTGGGAGGAACATAGAACAGTGAGAAGGGGAAGGCAAAGAGAAGGGGCGGGGCTTTTTCTCCATACCGTATAAAACAGAGAATAGGAAAAAGGGGGAGAGTGGACTTCTAATTTTTTTCAGATTTGGTATGTTTTGTAATTAAATTGTTATGTTTTATAAATAAGGAAAAATATCCTTATGTTTTGTAATATATAGTCTTAAATGGTATTATTAAGTCATTTTACCCAAAAAAAAAAAAAAAAGGTATTTCTTCTGCACCAAATTGAAAGGCCCAATTAGAACTTTTTACTTCAACTTGAATATATACACAAGCGATCACATTTATATGTACACCTCTTGAGAAATTGAAAGAAACCATAACTTACAATAGAATAAAAATACAAATTTAATAACTCTTCAACTAGGAGAAATCTCAGAAATGTCTCTAGAATTATGTTCTATTAGTTCTTCTTTGGCCTCCACATGATTGAGATATTGTTGATAAATATGTGAAGCAAATCCCCAAAAGGCTAAAAACATAACTAGCAACTTCAAACCTTTAATCTTATCATGAAGAATGATCACCGCAAAAATTGGAGTAATTGGAGCCCCTAAATTGTTAAGAACATTGGACAAAAGGGGAGTGACTTTAAAAACTAACCCAATAGAAGCCACAACATGTAATTGACATGAAATGGCTATAAAAAACAAGATTACAACATAATATAATTTCCCTAAGTTGTAATGTTCCATCTCCATAATTAAAGTCTTCCAATCTCCACTTGCAAAAAGACCTAGTAGGATCATTATGCTTGCAACTAGCGTTTGGTAAATTGACATCTCTATGATATCTATGAATTTACTACCCTTTAATATTTTCTGGTACGAAAATTGGGTTAAGGAAAGCACTAAGGAATAAGTCATGGATCCACTTACCGTATAAAAATCTCTAGGAGAAACTTCCCACCAGACGTTTCCCCAGACTCATTGTTATGAAGTACTAGAACAATTGAGGCAGCTGTTACAAGAACTATAGAGTTTACTATACTTGGGGTGAACTTACATGCATTGAGGATGAAAGAGAAGATAGCGGTGAACCCAAGTCTAGTGGTACTGGTGAGAGAGTACGTTGAGACTGGGAGGTATTTTAGACCAGCCGAGTTGAAAACACTAACTCCACCAAGTAATACACCTAGGACAACATAAACTAAAAAGATTATGCAAATGTGGGGTTCTTGATTTCCTTTAATTACCTCAATGTGGCCCTTATTTTTGAGTGATGCATAGCATAGAAAGGAAGAAGAATTGGAAATCCTGCATTTTGCACAAATGAGGCTAGCCATATACTTTTACCACCTTTGGTAAAATATGTGTTAACCAAGAGTGATGTCACTACTTCTCCAATTAGAGTAAAAGAGGTAAAAAATGGCTACTTGGTAAACACCATTTATGCTTGGCAAAGTAGGAATGTTGAGTTGATGATCCACTTGATTCAGTATTGGGATTTTCATCCTCAAATATTTCTTCATCTGTCAAAAAAAAAAAAAAAAGTAAAATGAAACCATAAGATAAGCATGGTCATATAAGAAATTGAGTATAAGATGTAAGCGGTGACAATTTAAGGAATATTTACTTGATCGGGTCACTTGATAGTTGATACTGCAAATTTTATTTATAAAATGACGATGTATATAGATAACTTAAACTTTAAAAAAATTCTAACGAAACTAATGGGATGATAGCCGCAAACAAAAGTATTTTTTCTTGTATTGAACTTTACTTTAAAGACTAGAAAGCTTATAGCACAAATAATAGAGCGAAATGTATAATGGAATATGCTTTTGAAAGTTTTATACAGCTTATAACACAGGTAATAGAGTGAAACATAACAAAAGTACTCTATACTAGAAAAATGGATAGAAAACAACTGGTCTTTTGAAAGCTTTAGGCTAAAGGCATTTGCTGGCCTTTGGTGCAATCAAAGTATATAAAAAGTATTCTGAGACTTATAGGACGAGAGGCCCACAAAAGCGGCTTAAGGATTTAACTTATATATACTGATACTATAAATAATGTTTATCTCATCATCAATATCATACTGATTTCACATGTTATAACAAGTTATTTCTCACCTTTTCCAGCTTACAGTATCATGTTTATTATTAAAAAAAATCCCAACTTAAACATGCTTTTTTTTTTTTTTCTAAAACAAGCTCTCAATTTTAACAAATTGGCACTCATTCCCAAATCAAAAGTTGCCTTAAAAGCTAAACAGCTCAGGAATTGGTTTGCGCAAAGCTTTTGGAAATGAGTTTTCTTTTTTTATTGTTTGGATTAAGCAAATGGACAAACAGGAACCATATATCAGCCTACCTATCCACTACACCTACTCCACTATAATTTGCTTTCAATTCTTGTCTTTTTACTTACCCCAAACGATGTCCTCCCTTCAGAGATCTCGAGTTCAAATTTTGGATATGAAAAAAATTCTGATAGAGAGCGCTTTCTTGAATGGGCCCTACACGATATGAATCCGGAATAGTCCGACTCCAATACGGATACCGGATATCGAATGAAAAACCAAAAAAAAAGAAATCTCCTTTACTTTAGTTTCTTTCTTTCTTTCTTTTTTTATTAAAGCAAAAAATGAAGAAAAAAAAAAATATCACTGCTTCTTGTTTTTTTTCAATTATTGTCTCGTTTTTTGGCTTCTTTCTTAAAATGGCTCTACCAGACAGCAAAGGTCACAATTTTCATTGCCACTTAAGATATCACATTCGGATAAGCTTATATCGGCAAAAAAAAGAAAAGATAAGCAAATAAAAACCACCAATTATCACCTGACATCTACAAACAATATTTCCTTTTATAACTCTATGTTATTGGATAGATATTGACCCGATTAAGTTAGATTTACACCATTACAAGGTTCACAAAAGAAGGAGGTGTTTCGTATTGTGAATGTTTTGTCGTTTATTCCTTTTTGGAATAGTATATTTACTAAGTGATCCTTTTTTTTTTTATTCTCTTGCAATTTAAGAATCTTTTAGAGCACTATGTAAAGATTCCTTTGGAGTAAATTGAAAATTTGTGAGTAGAAATATTATACTACAGTCTAAATTTTTGTAAAATGTTAGATGACAATTCAAGATTATATTTGCACAACTTTTAAAAATGAGAACAAAATCTAAATAACAGCCTAAATATTTGTGTAAATTAGCCCTCCCTATCATGGATTTCTTCATTTTGAAGCTTCAAATACATTTGATTAAAATTGAAGCATTCTTATCCATCTCACTATTAATTAATAATGACATGTTCTTCTCACCATATAAATATCATGACCGGTTGAAAATTACAATTAAAAAAAAAAAACTCTTGGTTGCATAAAGTCTTTGTTAATCTTTTAAACTTCATTTCCATTAATTAAACACTATTGTCTTACAAAGTCAAAGTAGTCTTAGTTTATTATTTTAGAAAACGACCAACCAAAGAAAATTAATTCTCGACGCATTTTTATAAAGATATTCATCCTATTTTTTTTCAAATATACTTAGACTCGACCAGTTATGATGGTTAGCCACAACTTAATCAGATATACTTTAAGCAACTATGGCTAACCACAATAATGTTTTCGGGCAAAAATAAAAGAAAGAAAAATAAAGATGCAATTAAGCAAATTAAAGAGCGTCGTTACTAATTTATTCGATAAAATTGTCACATCGTCAATACGATGTAGGTCTTGTGTTCAAATTTTAGTCACCCGTCACGTACTTAATTCAAGAAAAAGAATTCAACTCGCGTGGGATAAATTGTCAAAGATATAAAAGTATATTTATTTCTGGGTGTGTACTTAGAATGTAGGAAAATATTTTTCAATCGAATTTTCAATTATCTAATGTTTTGCAAATTTTTTTTAGAAAAACAAGTTACTTAAATATAAAAAAAGACTTTCCTTGTATAGTAAGGCAAACAAGTTTCATAAGTAGCATTTCACGTCGAGGGTCTCCTCCCTACCTCAACAACGAGAGATATATTCATAATTTTGAATTTATGGGTTTTGAATTTTAAAAATAAACCTTATCGGGTCCTGAATAAATTACTTATTCACATTAATTGAATTTCTTAATAGAAATACGGGATTTTGGTCAAAGCTATTAGGTTTTGCCGAACTCATAATAAAAATTCTAACTCCGTCTTCGCCAACACCCCACACATAACCCACCCCCACCCCTAGGGAGCCTGTTGCTCCCCGTCCCCGCCCTAACCCCCAATATATAGTGTTTGTTTAGATTACATATAAATATTTTTGGGACAATATATTTTTTATTACAAAATAACTAAGAAAACCATTTATTTTTGGGGAGAAAAAAAAAACATTTTCCCTCGTAACAAACACACCCTTAATTTAACAGCAAACTCCACCATATCTGCAGTTGATGAAAGGTCGGAAGATAATTCCATCTAACAAAGAAACCTCACCGGCACACAAATAAAGTAAGTAAAATTTCACACATTATTCAGATCCAAAGAATGAAAAATAAGAAAAAACATATACTGTATTGATTTCCTCACTCTTACGCTAATTCCAAAACAAAATGAATTCAAAACCTAAAAGAAGAAGAAAAAAAAAAAACAAAAAGAGAGAGAAAACACTATCAGAAAATTGCTAATTTTGCATGAACGTTCGTCGGAATTAGACTCGTCGGTAAGGAATTTTCGACTGAATATCCGTTGGAAATATTTACGAAAAATTAGCGATTTTCTGATAGTAAAATCTCTTACTCAGGAGGAAAGAAAATATGAGAATGAATACTAACTTGATATATCCAAGAGCTTTTGTTGTGCTTCTTCCATGGAATTATCAGTTGGTTTTCTTCTTCTTCTTTTTTGGCTCAAAATAAAAATAGATTGGTTTGTCCAAAATTGGGAAAGAGATATATTTATTGATATGATTGATATGTATGAGAGTGAGAAGAATGAGTGAAAAAGACAATAAGTTGCCTTGCACTTCACTTATGGTCTCCTCTTATATAATATAATATGCAATTATTCTTATAAAAAATTAATGTTAAATTAAAGTCAAGCATGTCCATATGATGACTTTTATAATCAGGTGAATTATCTGTTAATTACTTATAGACGGTGTAAATAGATAACTATAAGTAACTGCTGTTAATAAATTTTAATTTAATCATCTAATTTCTTAGATTTCTTTATTTTGAGAAGTAGTTCTCAATTTAACTTTATTTGATATAGTTTGAATCATAACGAAATTTAAGAAAAAGCTGAAAACTCTTAAAAATTATGATTTGAAACATTTCGTGCCATCTGTATAGTTATAAAGCTTTTGAAATTTGTGGGAGCGGAAGCATGTTTATGAAACTTTGATCATAAATGCGTAGTTGACCAAGCATATGGTTAGTTTTGGTCCGTAGTTTTTGATAGGTTAGTAAATATAGGTTTTTGCTAAGGGCATTTTTGATTCCCAAAACATTAGTATATAAGTATTAGGGGCGAGCTAGCATGAATAGAACATGTTTGGCGGAATCTAATAACTTTTGTCTAAATCTTGTATATTAGTTAAGAGATCCTCTAAATATGTACATATAATAAACTTTAGAATTCATAAACTTTAAATTCTAAATCTTTTGCAGTTGATGCTTCCTGTTTTGTTTTTTTTTTTTTTTTTTTCAAGCAACCACTAAGTATCCTTAGGTGGAGGGACATTTTATTAAATATAGTGGAAAATAAATGTCTTACAAAAAGAAAACCAAAAAGCAAAAATAAAGACAAAGGGCTACAAAAAACGGGGTAGCCCAAAATAACGACAAAACAACATCAGTGATGCATTTAGGAAAGTTGAACCACCTAGGGTTTAACTCCACCTCCGATGCCGATCATCGGAAATAGAAATCACCACCAAGTCAAATGCTAGCTTCTCTGTTTTGGACACACATAATCGCACCTCAAGCTCTCACCAAATGCTGTAAATTCGTCGCCTAGGAGTTGATTCTCGGAGTAAGCTAGAACTCAGAGCATATCAAGAAACAATTTCTACTACTACTCAAAAATATTTTTTTTTTGTTTAGAAAATTGGCCAACAAAACTCTTCAAAATAAACATCTTTTACAAATAAGCACTTCTAAACTTTTGAAACCTTGATCAACCAGATTAAAGAAAGACAAGCTATTAGGACATGTCAAAGTAATTAATAATAGAACATTTTCTTATAATGTTAGTTTACTATTATATATAAGAGCTAATCTCAATCTTTTGTCGTCCTTACGTTATAAAACAAAACTTTTGATTGGTTGTTATTTACACATGGCTGCTGCTGCCTTTTCCTTTTCCTTTTCTTTTTTTGGTAGGGGCCTGTCCCACTTCCTTTTCTTTTTTTGGTAGGGGCCTGTCCCACTTCCTTTTCTTTTTTTGGTAGGGGCCTGTCCCACTTTTAAGTTTTAACATTCAATTGTTTTTTCGGCCCATTTGACGTGGACCCAGCAATACTTTGTCAATTTGTTTTAGCTCCCTACTCTCTTTAATTCATATTATGATATTCCTAATTCTTAATTTATATATTTAGTTCAAAACACAGAAGAAATTAAGGGAGTAATTCATATTATGATATTCTTAATTTATATATTTAGCTCAAAACACAGAAGATGTTAATGGAGTAGCTTTTTTTCTTCTTTTAAAATTATCCTTATTTAAATTAGATAAATGCATTTTTACATAACTAACAAATTATATTAAATTGGTACTTTATAGTTAAGGATAATTTAGAAAAACACTTTCCATCTTTATAGGATAAGTAATTATTTAAGGGGTGTGTCCGAACTAAAAATACCATATTATATGAACTGAATGGAGTATTAGATTAACATTTCGAATATATGATATATTAATTGTGCTAAAGATTTTCAATATATTTTCGCTAAGTAAGTCCAATAGATTTAAAAAATATTTTTTGCTAAATCAATTACGAAATATTTTTATAAAATGCCCAATATATGCTTTATATCTTCGCTACCTTTACATTATTTGTCATTATACATTTTAAAATTTAGGCAACCGTGGAGCTAAATTTTTGTTTCTAACGGGAATATTATTAGATCTTACTGATGACTCTCTCTTCATTTCAATTTATGAGGGACTTTCCATTTTCCCAGAGTTACTTTAACTAAACTTTAAAGCTAAATTAAATTAGATTAATTAAATATTTTAAATCTAAATCAAGATATTTAAAAACTATACAAAAAATACTATAAATTACAATTTTAACTGATGATTGATATTTTTAAGCAGAAAATATATATGAAGAATTAAATTCATTCTTGAGGTTCATTTAACAAATTTAGTTTTTTCCTTAATTTAGTCTAAAACTAAGTTTAAATCACCACATTTAACTAACATAAACTCTGGCAGCATGAAATATCACGAGTGAAACTAAAACTTAATAAATACGAAAAAAATCTATTTCTATCTATAAATAAGGAAATCATATACTCATAAATTCATAAAAATGTCAAAAAAATTCAATTTATGATTTTCGCCTAGTCGTAATTATTTAATAGAATTTAGATCATGTTACTTTACAAAATGTCGAGTCGCGTGCATCTCTTTGATATTTCATAATTCTCTTGCCAAACTTCCTTCCTCATAAATAATTTTTTGTTTAAAAATTATCTAATTAAGTGATTAAGAAACTTTAATACTTGAGAAGACTTATCAACAATACATATTTAACATGCTACTGAATTCTATTAATTATGCAATAAAAAATTATGATACAAATTAAACCTTTTTAATTAAAATATTACTACTTTTATATCTTGAGTTTGACACGGGCCTCATATAACTAGTATTGTATATAAATGCAATCCTAAAAGAAATATCAGAATGTCCCTTCTCTATGAACCAATAATGGTATTATAGACCAACGAATTAAAAGAATATCCGTATGGTCCATTCTAAAATAAACCATTAATACAACAACAACAACAACAACATACCCAGTGAAATCCCACAATGTGGGGTCTGAGGAAGGTAAAGTGTATGCAGAACTTACCTCTATCTTGGAAGGTAGAGAGGTTATTTCCGAAAGACTCTCGGCTCAAGAGAAAAATTGACAAAACAGGTATTAAAAAAAACATCAATGTTCCTTAATTTAGTCATTGTCATTAACATGAGATGAACAAAATATCTTCCTTTCTACTGTTTCTATTTTAAATCTCTTTTTAGTTTTTTATTTAAAAGTATTTAAATCATAGTTCAACCAAAAAAAAAAAGTCTATTATGGACGATTTTTGTGTTCTGTATCAAGGAGAAGTTCATCTCAAGACTCGAATTTGAGCCCTTTTTTAAAGATAGAGAAATCTTTTACCATTTCATTACATTTATCATAACTGCACAAAATAGTAAATTAAGTCGGTTCTTTTTTGAGACAGAGACAACACGAATATGATTTAAAATGGAAAGCTTACCCAACATTGAACTAATTCACGGGGGTTTGGACCAACTAACTTTGCTACTACGCAACTTGAAATAGGTCCAAGTATTTTATAACTTTTTAAAATTTTAATTTAAGAAAAAAAAATTGCAGTAGAGGTCCTCTATCAAAAATTGAAATCGTCTTTTCCATTTTAGTTATGACAAAAGAAAGAGTAAAAAATAAAAAAACGAAAAACCATTGTCGGTGTGACGGAAATTGTTTTTTCAAGTTGTATTTGGGGTTTTTATGACCAAAAACTGATTTACAAATAAATCTTTTTAAAAAAAAATGAATAATTCTCATCGCCATACGGCTCCTAGATATTTTGATAGAAAACAATTGGTCTGAGGGTGTCGTTGTTAAAGAGACTTTTTGTGTATTATTTGAGTCTAACGTGTAAAACTCAACTTAATCCTCTGTACGAAGGAGACATGACATATTATCCCAGTAAAACTGAGTGCGCACAAATTGATCTGAACATCACGCTTATAAAGAAAATATTTGGTGGCTTAATTGTCCTTTGTTCCTCCCGCGGCGACTTGCTTGTTAGCTATGTACTATGTTATACTTTCGCCGTCTCAATTTATGCGGCACTATTGGACTAGGCTTAAATTTCTCTTTCAATTTATATGACACACTTTTCTTTTTAGTCTGTCTAAAAAAAATGTCACTTTTCTATATTTAGAAATAATTTATTTTTATGAAATGATTTACAACCATACAAATATCTAAGTTTGTTTTGGACCTGAAATTTTAAAAATCTTCCTTTTTTCTTAAATTTTGTGCTTAATTAAATGGTTCCACATAAATTAAAAGTAGTAGTACTATAAGGTAAATTGTCACTAATTAAAAAGTACCACATAAATTGGGACGGAAAGGATAATAATTTAGATAATATATTAATGATGTGAGGTATTCCTTACATAAAACTAATAACTAAGTCCCTATTACTATTTTTAATCATTCCACCTATTCCTCCATGTTTGAATTTCTAAAAATAGATCCATCAGTATTTAGTTTGTAGAAACATTCACCTCTATCAGGTGGTTCCCATTATGTTGGTAGGAGAGTTTTATCTCAAACAATAGTACTTGTATTTATATTTAGTAAAGAGACAGTTGAGAATCTTGGTCAATCACATAACGCACTTAAAATTAAATAAGTTATCTGGATATTGTTCTAATATTTAAAAAAAAAAAAAAAAAACACACACACAAAGCTAGGGACCGCATATATTACGCACTTGAAATTAAATATGTTATCTGGATTAATATAATGATCACATGTAATAACAAAAAAATATACACAAGAAGACAACAAAGTATATTGTGTGGTGGAGGTTTCCTGTTCCGTAATTTATTAAATTCCAAAGTGTAGCAATTTATTTGGCATAATTTGTCTCTACATAAATTAAATATTTAAATAAAAAATATAATTTGTGTTAATAAGTACAACAACAACAACCACCATATATTGAGTTGTTGTTTATATAAAAGAAAATTTTCATTCCACTCCTTTAATAAACTTCATTTTGATGAAATTATTTAATTCAAATCAAATTTGGAACGAGAGATTTTAAACATTATAACTTATGTATCCTAATTTTTTCAAGTTATTTAGTTCTAAATAAATAATTTATACATAGTTAATGAACTTTTAAACAAATACATAATTTAATTGTGTGGCTATACAAAATTTTTAATTAAAAGTAAAATGGAAAAAAATTTAAAATTAATTATTTTTAAATATAAAAATGTGTCAAATCGGATATCAAAATGAAAAATAAAGAAGGAAAAATGAGTGTTCGAAACTTTTGAAAAGTAGACTTTAAAAACAAAAAACAAAAAAAATGACATAAATAAATAAGATTGACCTAAAAGTAATTAATTAAAAAAGTTTTAAAAAATTTGAAAATTATTTAGGACTACGCACTTGAAATTAAAAGTAGGCTTTAAAAACAAAAAAACAAAAAAAATTGACTTAAATAAATAAAATTAGGACCTAAAGTAATTAATGAAAAAGTTTTTAAAAATTTGGGAAATTATTGTGAGACTACAAAAGTCCTCACATTCCCTCTTATATATAATAGTAATTTGTCTCTACATAAATTAAACTTAAATGGAAAAATATGATCAGTGATAAATCATGTAACGTTTCCAACTCATTGAGTTGTTGTTTTACTTAGCAGAAATAAAGAAAAAAATGAAGACTAATTTAAACTTTGTAATTTTAAACATATCATAATACTTATGTGACTATAAGCTTGTTAAATTTACAATCTAAAACAAACTAACGTTTGTGTGGCTCTACAAATTTTTCATTAAGAGTAAAACAAAAAATTTAGAATTAATTATTTTTAAATATAAAAATGTGTCAATCTTTTCAAAATGAACTAATAAGGAAATAGTGTTAAACAAATTGAGACGGCAGGCATATAGATTGTAAAGTAGTGTATATTTGTATATTAAGGGAATAGATACTTATATACGCACTTGAAATTAATTGGGTTATCCGGATATGTATAATGATTAGACGTTAAGTAATTAAAAAACCATACACAAGAAGACAAGAAAGAATTTGTGGTGGTGGTTTCCCAAACCATAGCAACTAATTACCACACTGTTCTGTGGGGTTGATTTTGTATATGAAAGAGATATTTAAATTATCAGCTACAGTAATTTAAAAGAATCCAACTTCTCCAATAAAAGTAAAAGAAAAGCATATTCGAAATTGGAATTATCATTATGTCTATAAATAAGTGTAGCTCCAAATTTTTTGACCGTTTACAAATTTTTTTGAAGTTTGACGACCCTTTTACAAGATATTTTCATTTTTACATATAAGAAATCTTAAAAAAAAAAAAAAAAAAAAAAAAAAAAAACACATAAGAAATCTGAAAAGGTCATTTTCTTTTATTCAAATCGTAAAAGGCCAAGAGATCTTATTTCCTACCAAATATCAGACTGTTAAGATGCCAATTTGTAATGTTAATACAATTCACTACAAGAATGATACAAATATGTGACAGAATATTTATGACGGACAAATTGACATCGAAACAACTTAATATATGAAAATATTATAGTCCCCAAATTAAGACCAAACATTTCACAAACTTGTTACTGGTCAAAATGGGAATTGTGATGAATTTTTTAATCACATATCTTGTGTTTTTTTTAGGCAGTTAGTTTAATGCACTTCTCCTTAGCTGCTTTGCTATTTACCAATCATCCCAATTGCAAATGCTAGAGTATATGTAAGACTTCCTAGTGCTTATACTTTATGATATATCCTTCATTTTTCAAATGAGTTTTAGGAATAGTCTCTTATAAAACTTTGTCTAACTTTGATAGTAGAAGTTTTCACGACCAAAAACTGTTTTTTCAAGTGTATTTGGAGTTTTTATGACCAAAAACTGATTTACAAATAAATTGAAAAAAAAAAAATCCGTAAAAAATGACTAATTCTCATGGTCATTGGCTCCTAGATTTTTTGATAGAAAACAATTGCTCTGAGGGTGATGTTCTTAAACAGACTTTTGTGTATTATTTGAGTCTAACGTGTAAAACTTAATATGAAGGAGACATGACATATTATCCCAGTAAAATTGGGTGCACACAAATTGATCCGAACACCAAGCTTATAAAGAAAATGTTTGGTGGCTTAATTGTCCTTGTTCCTCCCCCGGCCACTTTCTTGTTAGCTATGTACTATGTTATACTCCCTCCGTCTCAATTTATGTTGCACTATTTGACTAGGTACAAAATTTAAGAAAGAAATGAAGACATTTGAAATTTGTGATCCAAAACAAGCTTTAGATATTTGTGTGATTGTAAATTATCTCATAAAGTCAAATTATTTCTAAATATAGAAAGATGACTTTCTTTTTGGGACAGACTAAAAAGAAAAGCGTGTTATATAAATTGGGAGAGAAGGAGTACTAATTTCTTGCAAGAAACACCCACCTATATCTGTACCTACAATTAAGAAACTTTATTTACCTGACTCTCACAATTTCACTAATATTTAATGTTTTAAAAGTTGTTTATGGTTAAGTGAAAGCGTGAGTTAGCACGAAAGGGATAATGTTGACCTGGATAAACATTGTTTCAACTTCTTATTTTTCATGTTAAAGAAAAAAGAGAAAAAAAAAATTAGCGCGACTTTTTGGCTCGATTTCTTACAAATTATCCAATTTACTTATTTTCAAAGATCCACTACCTTCGAACGATACACTTTCTGTTTCAATTTATATAGCACACTTTTCTTTTTGATCTGTGTTTTAAAAAAGAATGTCAACTTTTTTATATTTAGAAGTAATTTAACTTTATGAAATGATTTACAACCATACAAATATCTGAAGTGTGTTTTGGACCACAAATTTTAAAAATTCCTTTTATCTTAAATTTTGTGCTTAATTAAATGATGCCACATAAATTGAAAAAGTAGAATTATAAGGTAAATTGTCACTAATTAAAAAATGTCACATAAATTGGGACGAAGAGAATAATAATTTAGATAATATATTAATGATGTGAGGTATTCCTTACACAAAACTAATAATTAAGGCCCTATTACTATTTTTAATCATTCCATCTATTCCTCCATTTTGAATTTCTAAAAATAGATCCATCAGTGCTTAGTTTTGGATACCGGTAAAATCGAGGACATAGGCACTCTCGGTTTCCCGTCGTCATGATTATGCTTTGACACAACACGACCGTCTCATAGGGAACGAGGTCTCGAGCTCGGGCCAGGACGAGGCGATAAAGGAAGGGCGATTGACTGCCATTAACAGAAGACCGAAATATCCGTCCTCACTCGGATATTTCGACGTCGATCTCGGCGATACAGCTGTCACCAGATTTACTTGCTTTATTTAGAAATGTACTAGGTTTGAAACTCCTCTACTATATAAAGAGGAGGTGATCATTCATGAAAAGGGTTGGCAATAGCAAGGAGAGAAATAGTTCATATCAATAATCACAAGAATTTTATCATCAGTTCCCATCTGTTCCTGAGTTTCATTTTATTTGTACCTCGTGAGAGCTTGTAACGAAAAGGATATCGACCTCAGTTTCTTAGCCCGAGGTCATACGTATCCAGCACTTGGTTAGATCTGATTCTTTGTCCGCTTTCCTGACATATCTCGCTATTTAAATCTTTAATTGAATTTAGTCACATATTTTTGGCATCTCGTATAAATTTAATTGTTCTACGTTTTAAGGTTAAACAGTTTGGCGCCCACCGTGGGGCCTTAGATAGTAGTGGCGATTCAATACAACATTCTGATCACACTCGATATTTTACACTTGTTCTTTAGGGTTTGATTTCAGGTATACCGAAAATGTCGAATTCCCATTCTGTCAACTTCCAAGTGGAACCAAGCCATCATGAGCATGACGACGGGGACGTACCAAACAACAACGCGCCCCCCGTTAATCCTGCTCAAGTCGGGTCATCGGTGGGCAACGTACCAGTCAATGAGAACAACGGGGCCATGCTGCAACAACTCCAAAACCAGTTAGACATAGCCATAGCTCGATTCTCGAAAGAAGAGATCATAGTGCAATTGCAAAATTGGGGTCAGGCACCCGATGTTGCCCCATCGGAACAAACCCAGGATACGGAGGAAAGACATGCCTCACGGGGTAATGAGGGACACCCCGGACAAAGTATCGAATTGAAAAGAATGCTCGAAGAATTGACCAAAGGGTCGAATCCAGTGAAAAGAAGATAGAGGCGAACAATAAGAAGGTGGAGAACTACAACTCAAGGGTCGATCAAAACCCGGGGGCTCCGCCAGTGTTGAAGGGACCGGATTCGAAAAGGTTTGTCCAAATGCCGTTTCCGCCAAGTGCCGTACCGATGAAAATCCCAAGAGATTTCGTATGCCGATATCCCTAAAGTACAATGGGACAACGGACCCAAATGAGCATGTATTTGCGTATACGTGCGCTATCAAGGGCAACAACCTCGCCGATGGCGAAAGGGAATCAGTGCTACTTAAGAAATTCGGGGAAACTCGTCGAAGGAGCTATGATTTGGTATCATAACTTGCCCGAGCACTCGATTGATTCGTTTGCCATGCTCGATGCTTTCGTTAAGGCCTATGCGGGCTATCAAGGTTGAAACCGAAAGTCGGATTTATTCAACGTCAAGCAACGAGATGAAGAGACCCTCCGCGAGTTTGTGGCTCGATTTCAAATGGAGCGCGTGGACTTACCTCCGCCATCGACGATTGGGCCGTTCGAGCTTTCACCCGTGGGCTCAACTCGAGGAGCTCGATCACGTCTATGAAACTAAAACAAACTTGATAGAATACCGGCAATCGCGGTCACGTGATAACGGATATCGTCGAAAATCAGGGTCGAGGACCATAAGATTCTGAGGGCCGCTTCAGTGTCATGGCATTCCGGTAAAGGAGGTGATCGCTCAAGGAGAGTGATAGATCGAGATTCCAGATCGTCATATGACAGATACCAGCCATACCTACTCGATTGAATGGGGAATGGGCGTAACAGCGAATCGAGCAAGAATGATAGGAGAAGCGATCGAAGGAATGATCGATGGGCGGTTTGGTAAACAGAAGTGTTGTTGATAGAGCACCGGGAACAGAGAAACTCCAAGGTTATCCGAGTACAACTTTTGCGTTGATGTAGCAACTTTAGCGGCAACCGTTATCCGAAACAAAGAAACAAGGCATCCGAGGCCAATCCAACCTGACCCGGAAAAGCGGGACAAAAGTCTTATTTGTAAGTATCATCGCACTCACGACCATCGAACCGAGGATTGTGGACGGTGAGGAGGAGTCGCCGTCGTTCAATTTGGGGTATCTTCGAGAATTCCTAAGTGAACGAGCAAAAATTCATTTTAAAAACCTGGATTCCAACAAACAGGATAGGCCGGAAGAGCCCCATCAGGTGATACACATGATCATGAGAGGAATTGACGTTCCCATGGGACCGGTTATGAAGCGCACGAAAATTTCCATAACGAGGGAAAAGCGTATCCGGAACGATGACCCTGATGGCACCATCACGTTCGATGACGAGGACATGGAAGGCATCGCTTGACCGCACAATGACGCCGCGTAATATCTCCGTCCTTGTCAATAATTTTAGAATTAAACGTGTCTTTGATTGATCCAGGTAGCTTGGCTAATATCATCCGATGGAGAGTCATCGAACAGCTGGGACTACTAGATCAAATCATGGGGGCCATACGGGTCCTCAATGGATTCAACATGGCATGCGAAACGACTAAGGGTAAGATCACTATACCGATCAATATGGCAGGAACTACGCAGCAGACAAAATTTTATGTGACAGAAGGGGATATGGGATATAACGCATTGCTGGGCAGACCGTGGATTCACCTCGTAAGAGCTGTCCCCTCGACTATGCATCAGATGCTGAAATTCCCGACTCCAAAAGATATCAAAACCATCCGTGGTGAACAGCAGGCCGCAAAAGAAATGTTCGCGGTCGAAGAATCTGTTAAGACTATAAAAGTGCCAGATCGGGGTGAAGGGAAGAATGCCAAATAGCAATCACAGATCCCGGTACCGGAATCTTCAAAAGATCAGAATGGGGACACACTAGACGAAGAGTTAAAATTTGAAATACCGAGAACCTTTGTGGTGCCCAATGATTCTGACGCCACCAAGTCCACTGTTGAAGAACTTAAGCAAGTCACACTGTTTGTCCGTACGCTTTAAAAGAAGGTATATACAGGGGCACGGGGTTAACCCCCGAGCTCAGGAAAGAATTTATTGAGTTTCTTAAAATTAACTCAGACTGCTTTGCTTGGTCCCATTTAGACATGACAGGTATCCCACTAGACGTGGCGACACACAAGTTGAGTTTGGATCCAAGTTTTCCCCCGGTCAAACAAAAGCGAAGGCCACAACCTGAGATAAAGCATGCATTCTTCAAGGACGAGATAACCAAGCTCCTTAATATAGGGTCCATTCGAGAGGTAAAATACCCAGATTGGTTAGCTAATGTTGTGGTAGTGCCTAAAAAGAGGAATAAGTTTAGAATGTGCGTAGATTATAAAGATCTAAACAAAGCACCTTGAAGGATTCCTTTCCCTTGCCGATCGATCGCATGATCGATGCTACCGCGGTCACGACATGCCGAGTTTCTCGATGCATACTCCGGTACAACCAAATACAAATGGACCGGAGGATCGAGAAAAAATCTCTTTTATAACTAGGTTCGGCACATATTGTTATAATGTAATGCCTTTCGGCTTAAAAAATGCAGTGCAACCTATCAGCGTCTAGTCAACCGAATGTTTGAACACCAAATAGGGAGATCTATGGAAGTTTATATAGATGACATGGTCGTTAAGTCCCTGCGAGCAGAGGACCATTTGAAATTTTTGCAGGAAACTTTCAGCATATTAAGAAAATACAACATGAAGTTGAACCCGAAAAAATGTGCCTTCGGAGTCGGATCGGGTAAGTTCTAGGATTCATGGTGTCAAATCGGGAAATCGAAATCAATCCGGATAAGATAAAGGCAATCGAAGATATCACTGTGATAAACGACATTAAAGGGGTACAGAGATTAACGGGACGGATGAGCCGATTCATCTCCGGATCCTCGGATAAGAGTCACCGTTTCTTCTCGTTGCTCAAGAAAAAGACTGATTTTGCATGGACCCCCGAATGTTAGGCGGCCTTGGCAGAACTCAAAAGATACTTTTCGAGTCCACCTCTACTCCACACACCAAATACCTGGCGGTGTCCGAGGTTGCGGTGAGCGGTGTCCTGGTTCGAGAGGAGAATGGTACGCAGTATCCGATTTACTATGTAAGTAGAAATCTCGGTGACGCCGAAACCAGGTAACCGCATGTGGAAAAACTCGCTTTGGCTTTATTAAGTGTATCTAGAAAATTGAAACCTTACTTTCAGTGCCATCCCATATGCGTCGTAACATCGTACCCCCTAAGGAATGTTATGCATAAACCCGAACTCTCAGGCCGACTAGCAAAGTGGGCTGTGGAGATTAGCGGGTATGATATTGAATACAAGCCCCGAACTGCGATCAAAACCCAAATATTGGCGGATTTCGTGGCCGATTTCGCACCGGCCATAATCCCCGAGGTCGACAAATGCTTCTTGCCTCAGGGACTAGCACGGGAGTCTGGACCCTTTACACGGATGGAGCGTCTAATGTGAAGGGGTCCGGGTTAGGGATCGTTATCAAGCCCCCCAGGTGACGTAATAAGACAATCTATTAGGTTTTTGATTTAACTAACAACGAGCGAGTATGAGGCTATGATTGCGGAGTTTAGAAGCAAGCTAAAAGCTTGGGAGCGGGGACCGTAGAGGCCAAGTGCGATTCTCTCTTGGTGGTCAACCAAACGAACGGAACCTTCGAAATCAAAGATGACAGAATGCGGAGATACCAAGAAAAGTTGCAGGTTGTCCTTCGCCGGTTCAAGGAGTGGACTTTGGAACACGTACCCCATGATCAAAATAATGAAGCGGATGCCCTGGCAAATCTGGGGTCTTCGGTCGAATCGGAAGGGTTCACCTCTGGAGCTGTGGTACAGTTGACAAAATCAGTCATAGAGACCGGCCACGCCGAGATAAACTCGACTAGCCTCACTTGGGATTGGATGAATAAATACATAGACTACCTCCAAACCAGGAAGCTACCGTCGATGCCAAGGAATCGAGAGCCTTCCGAACCAAGGCGCCTAGATTTTATTTGGTCGATGGCCGGTTGTGCGAAGACGTTCCACGGCCCCTTGGCGAGATGCCTAGGACCGGGGGAAACCGACTACGTTCTGAGGGAAATTCACGAGGGCACTTGTGAAAATCATTCGAGCCGATTCATTGGTCGTAAGTTGATCGAGCGAGGATACTCGGAACGAGATGGAAGGGGACGCCAAAACCTTCATTCAAAAATATAACAAATGCCAAAGGCACGCCCCGTCCATACATCAACCCGGGGAAGAGCTTCATCCGGTCCTCTCCTCATGGCCATTCATGAAATGGGGCATGGATATAGTGGGACCTTTGCCATGAGCCCCAGGTAAGACGTAATTTATCTTACTTATGACTGATTATTTCTCTAAATGGGTCGAAGCACAGGCACTCGAGAAAGTCAGGGAGAAAGAGGTCATTGACTTCATTTACGACCATATAATCTGTCGATTCGGGGTACCAGCGGAGATCGCATGTGATACCGGGAAGAAATTCATAGGTAGCAAAGTCAGCAAGTTTTTTGAAGAATACAGAATTAAGAAAATCTTATCAACCCCGTACCATCCAAGAGCGAATGGTCAGGCCGAGTCTACCAATAAAATCATATTGCAGAATTTAAAGAAGAGGCTGGCCGGTTCCAAGCACCGTGATGATGAAATAAAAGGGTCGCTTAAGGCGTAAATTACATTTAAAAAAAAAAATTATCAACTACAATTTAAAAGAATCCCACTTCTCCAATAAAAATAAAAGAAAAGCATATTCGAAATTGGATTATGTCTATAAATAAGTGTGGCTTCAATTTTTTTGACCCTTTACAGACTTCTTTTTAATTTTATCACTCTTTTACAGGAGATTTTTATTTTTACATATAAGAAATCTAAAAAAAAAACACACATAAGAAATCTGAAAAAATCATTTTCTTCTATTCAAATTGTAAGAGGCCAAGAGATCTTATTTCATGCCAAATATCAGACTGTTAGGATGCCAATTTGTAATGTTTATACACTTCTTTACAACTACTGCACTACAAAAATGATACAAATATGTGATAGAACATTTATGACAGACAAATTGACATCGAAACAACTTAATATATGAAAATATAGTCCCCAAATTAAGACCAAACATTTCACAAACTTATTACTGGTCACAAACGTTCTTGAACAGACTTTTGTGTATTATAATTTATTTGAGTCTAACGTAACGTGTAAAACTTAATATGAAGTTGACATGACACATTATCTCCGTAAAATTGCGTGTACACAAAGGGATAATGTTGACCTGGACACACATTGTTTCAACTTCTTGTTTTTCATGTCAAGAAGAAGAAGAAAAAAAAAAAATTGGCACGACTTTTTGGCTCGATTTCTTACAAATTACACAACATATTTATTTTCAAAGATCCGCTACCTTCGAACGATACACTTTTGGTTTCAACTTATATGACATAATTTCTTTTTAGCTATCTAAAAAAAAAATTATTTATCTATATTTAGATATAATTTAACTTTATGAAATGATTTACATCCATACAAATATCTGAAGTTTATTTTGGACCACAAATTTTAAAAATCTTCTTTTTTTCTTAAATTTTGTGCTTAATTAAATAGTTCCACATAAATTGAGAGAAGTAGAATTATAAGGTAAATTGTCACTAATTAAAAAGTGTCACATAAATTGAGACGAAGAAAATAATAATTTAGATAATATATTAATGATGTGAGGTATTCCTTACATAAAACTAATCATTAAGTTCCTATTACTATTTTTAATCATTCCACCTATTCCTCCATGTTTGAATTTCTCAAAATAAAACATGGAGGAATAGGTGGTGCAGTGGATGGGGTTCTTTCCTCCTTTAACCAAAGGTCTCAGTTTCGAGCCCTGAGTATGAAAAAATTCTTGGTAGGGAGCGCTTCCTCCCGAATGGGGCCCTACGCGGCTCAAATCCGGATATAATTAGACTCTAATGCGGATCTACAGACACCAGGTGAGAAACCAAAAAAAATAATCTCAAATTAGATCCATCAGTGCTTAGTTTGTTGAAACATGCACCTCTATCAGGTGGTTCCCATAATGTTGGTAGGAGAGTTTTATCTCAAACAATAGTACTTGTATTTATATTTAGTAAAGAAACAGTTGAGAACTTGTATTTTAGTAAAGAAACAGTTGAGAGTCTTTCTCTATCATAGAAAATACCTATGTACCATACATTACGCACTTAAAATTAAATATGTTATCTGGATTGTTGTTCTAATATTAAACAAAAAAAAAAAAAAAAAAAAAACAACACACACCTATGTTGCTCGGACTCTTCAAATATGCCACTGGGTGCGTGTCGGATCCTCCAAAAGTAGTGCATGTTTGGAGGATCCGAGACGGATTCGGCAACATTTTAGGAGAGTCCAAGCAACATAGACACACACGTGCAGAGCTAGGGACCGCATATATTACGCACTTGAAATTTTTAAATATGTTATCTGGTAATAACAAAAAATTATACACAAGAAGACAACAAAGTATATTGTGTGGTGGAGGTTTCCTGATCCGTAATTTATTAAATTCCACAGTGTAGCTATTTATTTGGCACAATTTGTCTCTACATAAATTAAACTTAAATGAAAAATATGATCAGTGATAAGTCATATAACGTTTCCAACTAATTAGATTATTGTTTTACTTAGCACGAAATAAGAAAAAAATGAAGACTAATTTAAACTTTGTAATTTTAAACATATCATAATATTTATGTGACTATAAGCTTGTTAAATTTATTGTCTAAAACAAACTAACGTTTGTGTAGCTATACAAATTTGTCATTAAGAGTAAACTGAAAAATTTAAAATTAATTACTTGTAAATATAAAAACGTGTCAATCTTTTTAAAATGAACTAATAAGGAAATAGTGTTAAACAAATTGAATCGGAAGGTATATACAATGTAAAGTAGTGTATATTTGTATATTAAGGGAGTAGATACTTGTATACGCACTTGAAATTAATTGGGTTATCAGTATAATGATTAGACGTTAAGTAATTAAAAAATCATGCACAAGAAGACAAGAAGGAATTTGTGGTGGTGGTTTCCTAAACCATAGTCACTAATTACCACACTGTTCTGTGGAGTTGATTTTGTTTATGAAAGAGAGATTTAAATTATCAGCTACAGTAACTTAAAAGATTCCCACTTCGCCAATAAAAATAAAAGAAAAGCATATTCGAAATTGGATTTATCTTATAGTCTAAAAATAAGTGTAGCTCCAAATTTGTTGACTCTTTACAGATATTTTTTTTTTAGTTTTATGATCCTTTTATAAGATATTTTCATTTTTACATATAAGAGATCTAACGAAAAAAAACACAAAAAAATCTGAAAAAACCATTTTCTTCTATTCAAATTGTAAGAGGCCAGGAGATCTTATTTCCTACCAAATTATTGGACTGCTAGGATGCCAATTCGTATGTTAATGCACTTCTTTACGAGAATGATGAAAATGTGTGACAGTATATTTGTGATGGACAAATTGACATCGAAACAACTTAATATATGAAAATATTATAGCCCCCAAATTAAGACCAAACATTTCACCAACTTGTTACTGGTCAAAATGGGAATTGTGATGAACTTTTTCATCACATATCTTGTTTTTTTAGGCAGTTAGTTTAATGCACTTCCCCTTAGCTGCTTTGCTATTTACCAATCATCCCAATTGCAAATGCTAAAGTATATGTAAGACTTCCTAGTGCTTATACTTTATGATATATCCTTCATTTGATCATTTTTCAAATGAGTTTTAGGAATAGCCTCTTATAAAACTTGTCTAACTTTGATAGTTGGGAGTCATCTCAAAGCTTAACCCTTGTCTAATTATTATATTAGTTGCAAAGAGGTCATCATCTCATTTGACTTGGCATATAGTCAGAAACGGATTCATGATTTTAAGTTTTATATCTATCACGGTTCAAGCTTCAATCCATTGGCTTGAAGGTAGGTCAAACCGGAAAACATAACAATCTAAAAAATAAATTACCTCTGTTCGAAATCCTCTTGTATGTTTTATTGTATGTTTTATAGTACAAGATTTCTTATAGTGACATGACTTTATTTCTAGTAACTTTTGGAATGATCATTGGAGTCTGTCCAGCAGGGCATTTGTAGAGTCAAACGTCAGCGCAAAGCTCATGGATAACAGAGTGATGAATCTTGCTTTAGCAATTAATTAATCAAGTCTGTTGAAGGAGAAACAACTACATTCCCACATTTTCTCATGTTGATTTACATGAAGAAAAAAATATACCAAGTGACAAATGAAAAAAAAAAAAAAAAAAGGAATGAATACACGTGGCGATCGACACTATACACATGATTCCCTTCCCCTGATTTCATTGCTTTTTCTCTGAACTTTGAATAGCCAAAAACTGAGAAATTTTTCGTTTTCGACTATCATAACTTGGTAACTGCGACACTTCACAAAATTGTTGCAAACACATACTGCACAACTTATGGCTGGGTATCAAGGTCTCAATCACCATCAAAGAATCGAATTCTATTAATACTTCAGTTCCACATTGATCCTTTAAACTTTCTAGCATTCTCTATTACTGTGTCGTCTGGGCCTTCGCCATATTAATCTGTCCCAAAAAGAAGCAGTTCAGATAAATGGTTCTACAAAAACGTGTAGGCAGAAGAGCCAAATAGATACCTGTACTTGTACCGGTTTGACATCCCGGCCCTCAAACTTTACGGGGTTTCATTTAGGCACTGTGAAGTTCGGGGGCGGGATCTCAAACTTATAGCCCGTTTGGCCAAGCTTCTGGAAGTCAAAAGTGTTTCTTTTCTTTTTTTTCAAAAAGTAATTTTTTTAGAAAATTGGGGTGTTTGGCCAAACTTTTAAGGAAAAAATAAATGTTTTTGAGTAGTAGCAGAAACCATTCTCCATAGGCTAAAAAAATAGGTTTTCCCCAAAAGCACCTTTGGAACATTGGTCAAGGACAAAGCACTGCTCTAATATAGACAAAAATGATTTTAAATTAGCTAGCCAAACACAAACTGCTACTCTCCCAAAGCACTTTTGACAAAAAGCACTTTTCAAAATAAATAGATTTGAGAAGCTTGACCAAACAGGCTATTAGTATGCATGCTTCCAACATTGGTAGTTATACTGAATTTAGGGGGCAGGGAAGGGTGGCTGTGAAGCTGTTATGCATAGCAAATAGGCAAATGGGATGACAAACTTACTCATTAATGAGGGATCTGGACAAGAATAAAGGAAACACTGTATAAACACACAGAAATCGCGACACCGGCAATAAAGTTGTGGAGCAGCTTCTGATTGTCTCTTGTCGGCACGAAAACGGATTTGAGTGTGTTGGTTAGTTCAAAAAGCCTGCAGGATAGCTGCAATAAGCAAGCAATGCTGAGCTAGAACCCAAGAGGAGAAAAAATGCTTTACAACTAAAAATTGAAAGAGTATATATGCTTACCAAGACATAAATTGCTGTAGTCAGCATGAAATTAAGCATAGGATAGCCCGGGATAAAAGAAAGGAGCCATTTAGGCTGCCCATTCGGCATATTTGATCTGCACATAAAAGTCAGAAAGCATTAAGATCTCGAACCATGTTAACTTCAATAGTTTGGCCAACGCCCATAGAAAATCCACTAACAGTTGAGAGAAAGAAGAAAAGTAGGCTGCTGTTGGATGGATATATGTACGCTAAACTAATTCATTTGAAATTTAAGATCCATATCAGATTACTGATAGATGAAGATCAAGGATTTATTCACTTATTTCACTCACAGATGCCAAAATTGAAGAGCAAATTAATTAATCCATAAGTTTCAACCAAATCTAAAAAACATTCAAGGTGATGTTATCATGTTAATTTAAACTTCATTTGTACATGATGGCGTAAACATAAGTTCTCGCCGTTTAACCAGGAGGTTATGGGTTAAAGCTGTTGAAACAACCTCTTGCAGAAATGCAAGGCGATGTTGCACATAATAAACCAAATGTGGTCTGACATTTCCCCGAACCACCAGATAGCTGGAGTTCAAGCTTCCCTTTTATTGGTATATGATGGCATATCGACGGGTCAATGTTAAACTCGAGGGAGTAATTATTAACATTACGAAGAAAAATGAAAATCAACATACCTCAGCCAGATGTGGAACTGGGAGATGTAGGTTTCTAAGGTAATCTTGCCGAGCCACCTACAATAATATACCACAGTTAAACAAGGAGAAAGCAAGGTAGTTTCAACTTATTTAAAAGAACAAACGAAAGATCTTTTAATTATGTAGAGCTTAATCATTTGTATCAGAACTAAGTAAAGAAAGATCCAAAAGCCACAAAAGCGAAAAGGAAAGATAGGATGGGGTAATGACAAAAGACAGGAAAGGGAAGCATGATGTCCAGTGATTATAAGGCGCCGCCTACTGGTTTAGAAAACTTACGCAAAGAGTGTCAAAGAGAAATTCCGCAGCTCCTGAGTGAAATTACGCAAAGAGATGTACACACTGTGAGGCAAAGAAAGCAAATGAGAAAAGAAATACAAGACATTCAGGAGAAAAACTTTGGTTGAGTACAATTTAGGCAAGCAGGGAGCTTTTTGACTTTTAGTTCTTCACTAAATCAAACAGCAGTAATTTACATTAGCATAAGTTTCATGCAAAATCAAGGGCTAAAGAGAATTAGAAATGTCTAATACATACGTAATGGGAATCCATGATGTGTAGGGGTGGAGTTTATTGTAAGCTGTCTTGTCCAGCTTGTATATGTATTCAAACCACAAGTACCCAATCTGAGGAAGACAATGTCCCAAATGATAAAATTCACAAACTAGAAAGGTAATCTGCAACACCTAATGTAACTGATCTGAAGAACTTAAATGCAACTCACAATTAAAGATACTCCACAGATTAATGACTTGATTGTCCGTCTCCGCTTTGATTCAGACTCCTCCAGTTTCTCCATCCACTTCTCAACCTAAACAGGCAAGATACTGCAAAACTTCATTCCCATGGAAGAATGAAAGAAAAGTGGCAAAGAACTAAAAATCAAAGTTCTTTTGAATTACATTTGGGTGAAAATAGGCATATATCATGCCAATAATCCATATATAGCGGTCAAGCCCAGATCTAAAATGCCATTCGTGCATTCGGGGTAGGTCCGGCTTGGCTGGATCTGTATAGCCTACAATTATGAAAAGAAAAAAAACAAGCATCAGATGACAGTGCTTAAAAAGCATCTATAAAATAAAATAAAGATACTTTTCAAAAAAGTTCTTTACAATTCATGCTGCTACAATAGGATACCAAGATACTTTCTGTTACCAAAACAATACCTGAACCTAAAAGAAGCACCTTTGAGTGTGACACTTGTCAACATTTATTTCCACACCGTGATGGGTGCCATGAAGACATCAATCTTATGCCACAAGTATCTCAAACCATATTTACTTCCATTTTTTGTATTGTTATATCTACTTCCAAATTATTTATCACAAAGTCGTAGTTTCAAAATTTCTGATGACAAAAACTCAAAACCAGTATATATTTCCTCAAGAGTAGAGAGAAACGTTCAAATAAACATAGTTGAACTGACTTTGAGACTAAAGCTAACAGTTTTCCAGAACACAGAATATTTGAGAATTTATAGTGATTATGGACAGAAACAAAATGTATGAGAATATAAGAGTAACCAACCTAACATAAAGGCGAAAGGACCCCAAAGAAATTCGAACACTCCAGGAATCTCCCAAACCAGGATAACCACAACAAAGCACATAAGAAACTTCAAAGCTATCACTGATTTTATCTCGTTGTAGTTGTGACCAATGCCAAGGGCCCCATAAACCATAAGAGTGAAAAGTGTGTGCATCGGGCAGATGTAATATAGCATGTAGTCGTTGTTGAGAACAATACAGCAAAATATTACAAAAAAATTTAGCCTCCACATCATCTGCATAAAAGATAAAATTTTCATTATTAATAATGCACTGAGAAAATGGATATGTGAGATTAAACTACTAAACTGAAGTCTTCCGATATCAAACAGTTATGAAGTACAACAAAAACCTAATATTACCTGAGCAAACCGAGCTAAACTAAAATCCTTTCTTATGTAATAATAGGAGAAGTTCCCAAAACCAGTCATCCATACATAGGCAGCAATGAAAACCCGAATTGCATTGTATATCTCTGTTGCAGCAAAATAATGATAAATCAAAAAGAGAACCTGTTGCAGAAAAAGAATTGAGTGAGTCAATATACAAAGAGTAAAAATAAATTTGTGCAGGAAGTATCAGTGTTTAAATGAGATTTTGAGATCTTCCTCTTTTCAGGAGGTACGGTTTTGACATACATCAACAGATGAATGTTACACATCGCAAAAGAAGTTGCAAGGATCATTCACACGACATATTAACACAAATTACCGGGAGGTAGTAAAACAAACATGCAGCTATACTTGTGCACAATATTACTAGAGAAAAAGAGGCCACAAAAAAGGTATTGCCAAAAGAATCCATATAAACCAGATTTATGTCATACTAAATGAAGCATGAATAAGTGAAGGGAAATACAACAGAAAAAAAACTTGCCTGCATCCATCCCTTCCACTCCTCTGTCTGATGGCGGTTAAGATAAAGTATTGATTTGCCAGAAAATGCTGATTTATCATTATGTCTCTTGAGAGAAGTCATTGCCGAAACTATGATCAGAAGAACATACAGAAAGATGAAGAGATCACGATTGTAGCTCTGTTCAAAGAAAACATCACGCAGAAACCTGTTACTGAGTGCTGGTCTCATTATAACAGAATCTTAGAGGTCGCAACAATAAGTTTGGCATACAAACTTGAAAACAATTGCAGCAACACAAGGATATTCAAAGACAAGTCCATAAAATTAGTTTACTATCAGAGTTCATATTTATCCCTCTCCATACCAACAACCAATACATAATTAAGGGGAAGGGGGTAGCAGAAGGTAAAGACAATGAAAACAATTCATCCAGAATGAACTGATTACTTGACCGTAAAGAATTTAAACTGAATAAAACATGAAAAGTTTTAGTGAGGCAATTACAGTTTTGCAACAAGAACAATCATTAGCTTTAAGAATCAGATAATCCAATGCTATGAAAAGGAATAAGGTTTAGACACAAGCATGCAAATCATATACAGCAAAGTTTGTTATACATGACCAAAACTTAGAAGACACTACAATAAAATTATATCATGGAAATTGCAATTCCAGCAGTTCAATCAAAGCCAACAAGGTTGAGAAGTTCATAATGCAAAAAAAGAATCTGAAGTAACAAGTCATTTTGTCTGAACTAGCTTAACATATATTTCATATGAATACGCAAACCCCTGGTTACTAGATGTACACCTCAAAGTGCTTGTACATGCTTATTCCATGAGGTGATTCAATAGATGTTGTAATGCAAACAAAACTTACAATTAAGACTAGATATTACACAGCACGACCTTAGCAAATCAAATCTTTAAAAATGGTTTCAGGAAATACAAGATCACACACCTTAGTAGAATCTGCAAAGAGATTTGTACGGTCACAGAGATAATAATAAAACAGGATTCCCCCAAATTCAGACCTGTATGAGATCGTAAGAAGGAAATATTAAAATTAGAAGAGAAACTGTATGCACCATAATCAAAATATCCAAGTGACTCACATTGCTCTTAGAGTTGCTCGATTTTCTAGCAAAAACGCATCCTCCATTGTTAGAAACCTAGAAAATACGTGGAAAATGTTAAGGAAAGATTCATGAACTTAGAAAGAAGAATGCTCAGCAAATTGAATGTATTTTAGCACACTGACCTAATTATATTTGTTTTTATCGATGAACTTGACAACTTCACTGATGCAGATTTTGACAGACCTCCTTCTAGTAAGACAGCTCGATCTTCTTCCTTGGTCGTTGAGAGCTCCAATTCAGCCAGATTATTATCTGAATGACTGCTGACAAGCAAAAGTCAACCATATAAATAGAACACTTCAAAGCTAGATTACAAGGTAGGGGGGTTAAGGTCTCCGTACACTCTACCCTCCCGTACACCACTTTGTGGGAATATCTTTGGGTATGTTGTTGTTGTTGTTGTACTTCAAAGCTAGATTAGTAATATCCCTGGATTAATTTTCACGTACACAAAGCAATCATTGGCCAAGGATTAGGGTAGACGGTTAGTAGGTATCGAGTGTTTTCTCTCTTCCCAGTGGTATAGCAAGGATCTAGTCTAGAGCACCTATTTGTTCCCTTACCTATCTTATTATAATTATGCCAATATTATCTTATTTTTCGATTTTATTGTTGTTTCTTTTACTTTGGTTATCTCTAATATTTTTACTGTCAATACTTCTCTTTCTTCAATATTTTCATTATAGCTTTTTAGTTTTGCATTTCTTTCAACCCATGTTCCGAAAAAGCTGAGGGTCTATCGGAAACAGCCTCTCTACCTCACAAAGGTAGGGTAAGGTCTAGTACACCCTCCCTCCCCAGACCACACTTGTGGGACTATACTGGGTATGTGTTGTTGTTATTGTGGATTATCTTCTTAAGTGTAGCTTTAACCAATTTTAAGCCCAAAAACCTTGAATCCACCATAGCATTCAAATTCCACAAACACACACTAGTATCAATATTATCGCCTCTATATTATGCACCAAGGCCCTGAATCCACCATAGCATTCATATTCCGCACACACTAGTATCAAGATTGTTGCTTCTATATTATCCACCAACATTGTATAGAAAGTGTATAACATAAGATTTGTTTGCATTATCTAGATGAGAATTGCTCACATTAAATCCAGTTCTGGTTTCTAAAATAAAGCCATCAAACAGTTTTTTGGGAAGCGCACAAATGCTACAACCGTCCTTTCCATAGTAGCCCCAGGCAAATAGACCAATTACTCAATTTTTTATTTTAGTTATTAATTTTATCTTTACTCATTGTGTTTCCTCCTATTAAGCATGTTGTACTAGCAACCTATTTTTTTAATTCATAATATGATTAGATTTTAAAACAATTGTTATGGCACTTAACATGTCTCAATAATCTATAAGCTGAAGCATGAGGAGGATACATCTATCTTTTCCTTTTTCTTTTTGATGGAGAATGGGTGGGTTAGCTTACACTTTAAAGGGGGACAACCACTTCTTGTTGTACTCCAACCATTCAGCATATATCCATGCAATGAGGACAGGGATATATCCAAGCAAAAATGACACCTGAGACATGATAAGGATAGGCTTTAGTAGATATTTACGCAAGATTTCCTCAAGAGAAAATTAAATAAAGCAATATAATAGATATTCCACATTTCAGCAGCAGTACAGGTGCATTGAAACCTTAACATGCAAGTACATGTTAGTCCAAACAAACTGTGTGAAAGACAGTTCCAGAATGACCAGATTCTACAATATGCAGATAGCATCTTCTTTCTGCCACCAGAACCTTAACCCAATACACGGCAAATTAACCCAAAAGAAAATTTAAGGCACGAGAGCGCTCTGAAAATTTACAAATAAGATATGACCTTACTGGATGTCATCAATGACAGATCTGAGATTCAGTATCGTTATAAAATTGTAACTGCGTCAGCCATAAAGTAAAACAGTATATATTGTCATAATAGAACAGACATCAAGCACCTATTTCAACTTTTGCTCTATGCGATGTCAAGATTTAATTTAAGGAGTGCTAAGTGCTTGGCCTAGAACTGGAAAGTTTTTAAAAGGCTTATATGTAGCCAACAATTGTATAATCCTTTTTAAAACAGGACCAACAATTGTATAATCCTGCATTCAACATGATCAATTCACTCATACCTCAAACATATCTATTTACTTCTAAAGCATGCTTCTGTGAGCTACTCACCAAAATTTCCCTTAAGATTGCACAAATAAATAACCTGAAACTTTTCAGGTACGTAAGTAAAAGAAAACCTACATATAATTCACCTGAAAATAAAAGTGCAACCATTTTTATTTTATTTTTTATTTTGACAATGGTAGCATAAAAAAAAAAGTGCAGCCATTTTTGAAGATCCAAAAGTTTCTCAAGTTAATGGAGTCCTTTCTAAAGAGTGACTGTCGCATGGAAACTCATTCATAGTAAAGAAAATCCAGCAGTTTTTTTAATTACTTTATCCCTATTAACTCGGTTTGAGTTTCTTTTACATAGATGATAAAAAGACAAGACCTATAGTTGGAACCCGAAATCTACTTATTGTCAATGATTGTTACATTTTGAGCAGAATCAACTTATTCTTTTCGTCCACGCTCATTGTTCCTCTGGAAGAATCTAGGCCTAATCTTTAAACAACCGAACCATCCTTTGGGAAAACCAACCTTCCCCATAAAAGCATCAACTAGTGGACAATGGTAGGCTAGATCAAAATCTATTAGGAAAATATTTGTCCTCCAACGAAATGACCATCACAGAGAACGCACAAAGCACAAGCTGAACTCGTATTTTGTCAACATAACAGCAGTTGATCATCGAGCCTTGGCAGTTAATTCACAACTTTTTTCACTCAGAATACCTTACCTATGTTCTATGTCAAATTAGGAGCTAATTAGCCTGCTCTGAAGTAAAGCTCTAAAGAATAACTTGTACTTCTCAAATCAAGTAAGTTCTCTGCAACAAATACTATGAAATCTTCCAGTTATAAACACGAGCAGAAAACATAACAAAATCTAACATGTTTAAATTCCACACGACTCAGATCAGCTCATCTCACTGCTCTAATATCAAGATTCAGTTTCACATTTTAAACATATACATATCCAATCACACTTCAACGACTCAAAAAAACTCACATTTCATCACTACCAAAACTAACACGATTTCAAAAAGTATATAAGCAACAAGTGAAAATCTCACCTATCAAAGTCTTCCACAGTTAAATACGAGCAAAAAACATAACAAAATCTCGCTGCTCTAGTATCAAAATTCGGCATATTTTTTCACATAGTAAGTATATACTTATTGAACACTAATTATAAGCACCCAAAAAAAAAATTACAAAATCTAATATATTAAATTCCACACGACTTAGATCAGCTCATCTCACTGCTCTAACATCAAAATTCTGCATAATTCATCAAAATTTTAAGTATATATGATTAAACACTTTCAGCATTTTAACTCTAAGAAGGATCCAATTACACTGCAAAGGATTGAAAAAACTCACTTTTTTTTTTTTTTAATGACATGGGAACCCTCAGCCGCTACCCTTCGGGTGCATACAGGGTCAACCCAGCTCCTGTGCAATAGCTCGTAAACCACACAGGAGAGGTAACCCGCACTAGGCAAGCCCCGTGCGACGACCTCGACCCAAAGGCAGGGGGTTTCGAACCTGAGACCTCCATTATGAAAGCCTCATACTCAACCAACTAAGCCACCCTTGCAGGTGAAAAAACTCACATTTTATCAGTACTAAAACAAAAATGATTTCAAAAGTCTTCCAGTTATATCAAAATCTAATTAAGTTAAGATCAGCTCAATTCATCAAAATTTAAGTATATAATGAAATACTTTCATAGTTTTAAACTCATAGGAGGATCCAATAAACACCTCAATGACTTAAAAAAAACTCACATTTCATCGGTACGAAAACGAAATGATTAAAACTATATAAATATGTTAAATTAAACACGATTCAGATCAGCTCATCTCGCTGCTCTAACATCAAAATTCAGCATATTTTTTCACATTTTAACTCTAAGAAAGATCTAATTACACTTCAATGGCTAAAAAAATAACTCATATTTCATCAGTAACAAAAAATAAAATTGAATTCAACAAGTACATCACTAAAAAAAAAAACTCACTTGTCCTGCCGTTACAGGTCCAGAAACCACAGCCATTTTTCAAAATCGAATCGGAATCAAATTTTGTTAATCAACAATACATGTATATATTCATATACAAAATGAAAATGTATACATATATATACGAGAATGAGTACAATAGAAAGAGGGAATATATAACGAGTTGATTTGAAGAGCAATTATAGAAATATGGTGAAAGAAGAGATCTGAAACAATGGGGTTAAAACGACGTCGTTTTGGTGAGGTTTATAATATTAGTAAGGTTTTTCGGAAGAGATGTCTCTGTATCGGTTGCTGTGGACTTGGCTCGTTTCAAAATCGTTAATATGGAGATAAAATAAGGCTATAATTCTGGGATAATTAATCATTAGTTAATTTTTATTTTGTTAAAATTTTCATTTTGCTTATCCTTAAATGAACTTGGGGTGTTAAAAGGAAAATCAAATAAAAAAAATCTAATGCTTTGTGGTTTTTTTTTGGTTTTGAATATACTGAATTTGTCTTGAACGAGAGATAAACTGCAAAGATTTATTTGAATACGATTAAGGAATATATATCATTCACTACACTATATCTTTTGGTGGTCTTTGTGTTTTGTTTGATTTGGTTTGATTTTTAGTTTTTAAATCTAAAAAATTGATAAAATGTGGTTTGATTTTGGTTGAAAAGGCCTGAATCAAACCGAATATATAAATACCTAATTAAAATTGATAAAATGCATATATGTGTGTGTGTGTCTTTACGTAAAATATATATATTAATCTTTTGATTTGTAGTCTGTGTTTTGATAATTCCACATGTTTAAAATAACTTGTCTTTGAGTCCTTTAATTATTTATCCTTATTTAATTCAATTATCGTCAAAATATCTCGGTAAATCACAATTCTATAATTTTTTGCACAAAAAAATTCATATAAAAAATATATTTATATTTACTCTAATGAAGGGAAATATATAAGAAGATTTTTTTTTTTTTTCAACTATATGAAGATTTGATGAACCTAATAGGAGTAATTATGGAAATGATTAAAGAGAAAACCTGAAGCAATGAAACGTGAAAACGACGTCGTTGTTTGAGGTTTATAAGGTTTTGAAGAGACGTCTCTATATTAGTTAGTTGTGGGTTTGGTAACTTAGTTTTATAGTTGCTATATTCTTTTCATTAGTCGTTACCCTTAAATATATTATTAATATAAAAAAATCAAATGAATTTGTTGGTAAAAGAGATACAAGAAAAAATACATTTCTATATTTAAATAATTTCTTACACTTCTGAAATGATCCACACAAAAATCATGCGGTTTATTTTAGGTTACAAGTTTCAAAAGTCATCTTTTCTTTCTTAAATGTTGTGTTTAGTCAAACTATATCACATAAATAGGGACAGAGAAAATATATTATTATTTATGTAATGCCGTTGAAAGAACTCACATTTCATCACTACCAAAACTAACACGATTTCAAAAAGTATATAAGCAACAAATGAAAACCTCACCTATCAAAGTCTTCCAGAGTTAAATACGAGCAAAAAACATAACAAAATCTCGCTGCTCTAGTACCAAAATTCGGCATATTTTTATCACATTTTAAGTATATACTTGTTGAACATTAATTATAAGCCAAAAAAAAAAAAATTACAAAATCTAATATGTTAAATTCCACACGATTTAGATCAGCTCATCTCACTGCTATAACATAAAAATTCTGCATAATTCATCAAAATTTTAAGTATATATGATTAAACACTTTCAGCATTTTAACTCTAAGAAGGATCCAATTACACTGCAAAGGATGGAAAAAACTTTTTTTTTTCTTTTTTTTGAAACATGAATCCACGCTACCATCGCATAGCAGTCAATAAAATCTGTCTCAGAATAAATTTATCACTAGCTATTTCGCGCGACGACCCTCAAGGCCAGTTATTTCGCCACCTCCAATGAACTTAACTTAGCTGGGTGAAAAAACTCACATTTTATCAGTACTAAAACAAAATGATTTCAAAAGTCTTCCAGTTATATCAAAATCTAATTAAGTTAAGATCAGCTCAATTCATCAAAATTTAAGTATATAATGAAATACTTTCATAGTTTTAAACTCATAGGAGGATCCAATAAACACCTCAATGACTTAAAAAAAAAAACTCACATTTCATCGGTACGAAAACGAAATGATTAAAACTATATAAATATGTTAAATTAAACGCGATTCAGATCAGCTCATCTCACTGATCTAATATCAAAATTCAGCATATTTTTTCACATTTTAACTCTAAGAAAGATCTAATTACACTTCAATGGCTAAAAAAAATAACTCATATTTCATCAGTAACAAAAAAAAAAAATTCAATTCAACAAGTACATCACTTAAAAAAAAAAAAAAAAAAAAAAAAAAAAACTCACTTGTCCTGCCGTTACAGGTCCAGAAACCACAGCCATTTTTCAAAATCGAATCGGAATCAAATTTTTTTGTTAATCAACAATACATGTATATATTCATATACAAAATGAAAATGTATACATATATATACGAGAATGAGTACAATAGAAAGAGGGAATATATAACGAGTTGATTTGAAGAGCAATTATAGAAATATGGTGAAAGAAGAGATCTGAAGCAATGGGGTTAAAACGACGTCGTTTTGGTGAGGTTTATAATAATAGTAAGGTTTTTCGGAAGAGATGTCTCTGTATTGGTCGCTGTGGACTTGGGCTCGTTTGTTTGGGAAACAACTTATCCCGAGATTAGTTATTCCATCCTTTGTGGTGATAAAATTGCTCATATAATTTATGATAATTAATTGAAATTAGTTATGATTTTTATTCTAACAATACATGATAAAAGGCACTAAAATTTTAAATCTCATGCCAAATGAACCCTTAGGGGTGTTAAAAGGAAAATCAAATAAAAAAAAATCTAATGCTTTGTGGTTTTTTTTTTGGTTAAATTTTGTGAGCCCGACTTATTAAAAAGGTCCCGTGAATCAAAGATATTAAATCTCCGATTAATTATATACATTCACTACACTATATCTTTTGGTGGTCTTTGTGTTTTGTTTGATTTGGTTTGATTTTTAGTTTTTAAATCTATATGTGTGTGTGTGTGTTCTCGAATCAAACCGAATATATAAATACCTAATTAAAATTGATAAAATGCATATATGTGTGTGTGTGTCTTTACGTAAAATATTTAAAATTATATGGTACATATTAATCTTTTGATTTGTAGTCTGTATTTTGATAATTCCACATGTTTAAAATAACTTGTCTTTGAGTCCTTTAATTATTTATCCTTATTTAATTCAATTATCGTCAAAATATCTCGGTAAATCACAATTCTATAATTTTTTGCACAAAAAAATTCATATAAAAAATATATTTATATTTACTCTAATGAAGGGAAATATATAAGAAGATTTTTTTTTTTTCAACTATATGAAGATTTGATGAACCTAATAGGAGTAATTATGGAAATGATTAAAGAGAAAACCGAAGCAATGAAACGTGAAAACGACGTCGTTGTTTGAGGTTTATAAGGTTTTTCGGAAGAGACGTCTCTATATTAGTTAGTTGTGGGTTTGGTAACTTAGTTTTATAGTTGCTATATTCTTTTCATTAGTCGTTACCCTTAAATATATTATTAATATAAAAAAATCAAATGAATTTGTTGGTAAATTATTGTCTCTGACTCTCTGTCTCAATTTATGTGATAAACTTTCTTTTTTAGTCTGTCAAGAAAAAATACATTTCTATATTTAGAAATAATTTAACTTAAAACTTCTCTGTTTACACTTAATGAAATGATTTACAGTCACACAAAAATATATACCTTATTTTAGGCCACAAGTTTCAAAAGTCATCTTTTCTTTCTTAAATATTGTGCCTAGTCAAACTATATCAGATACATAGGGACAGAGGAAGTATATTATTATTTATGTAGTGACTGTTGAAAATAAATATTGAGTTTAAGTTATATGCACTAATGGTATAAAAGATATTTACATGATACGTTACGTCAAATGAATTTGGAAGTAATTATATTTAATAGATAGCATTGATCGAGAGTATAGAAGAGATGTGAAGTTTTACTAATGTATTATAATAGGTTAAATTATATGAATGGTATACAAAGTTTTGTATTTTTCCTATTCGGTATTTGATACTCGTATTAGGGGACCGACCTAATCCGAATTTGCATCGCGTAAGGCTCATTAAAAGAGGAAACACCCAAACCAACATTTGTTTATACTCATGGTTGAAATCTCTTACACTTGATTAAGGGTAGAGGAATCCTATTCATCCCACTAAGAGCCACAGTGGTGTAAAAATTTTATTATATTGTTAGTGTATATAACTTAAATTCAAAATAATTTACATAATCATATTACTATAAGGTAAATATATTAGCAATATTACTATAAGGTAAATATATTAGTTATAAAATGGTAACTAAACTGCTGTAATATAGATTAAACCGTAATGATAGTTATTTATATCAATCCAATGATTACATGATACATATCATCATGTACATAATTACTACTAAGCTATAATTAATTGATACACATTCTCACCTTGATTATCACTTAATCATAATAAATTAGCACAATTTTATAAAAATATCAAGTGATTAATTTTTATCCTTAAGTTCTTGAAGTGAATATGGGAGGTTTTTTCCATAGCGAAATTAATAGGAAGATATGAGACAAAACAACATGAAATATGGCCAAGTGCATTGTGTCTAATGTCTTTTTATAGAAAAACAAATTAGAGAGAAAACCCCCTTTTAAAGGTGTTAAATGTGTTAGTTAACGAGGATCTCATGTATAATTTATTATGCAAAGAACTTTACCTAATTAAATAGACTGCTAGAACTGAAGTAGACTAAATTCAATGAAAAGAACATTTCTGGGGGGGTGAGATGATTTGTATTAAGTTCATCTTTTATCCTTCAAAACTTATAATGATTGTTTCATTTAAAGGTTAGCTAATTAAATCTAGGGTTAAATAGTATTTTTGGTCATTTTTAGTTATTGTAAATTCTGATTTTAGTCCTTGTGGATATTCAACTAAGCACATTTGACCTTCATTTACTTGAAATGTTCGCTTGCCCTTTGCGTTTGAATAATCACAAATTTTCAAACTATTAACCATTTTAACCATTTAATTACCAATATGTTATGTTAAAGTTATATTATTACTCCATATTTGAGGGTAATATACTTCTGAAAATAGTCTAAATTCGTCAATTCTCCAATCCGCCATGAGATGATATAACCCCTTTTGTACTTCAAAAATACCCGATCCGAAGATTAAAAAAAAAAAGAATCAAATTTTCTACCAGATCCCGTATTTCCCTAGGATTGTAGTTCAATTGTTCAGAGCACCGCCCTGTCAAGGTGGAAGCTGGGGGTGGGTTCGAGCCCGTCAGTCCCGATGGATCCAATAAATATATCAAGAAATCTCTCCCTTTTTATAAAGTGGATCGGGGCAGAATTTCATTGTCAAGGCAAAGGGGTAACATATTTTCTAAATAAAGAGATCAAAATCACACAATTTAATTAATTGAAGGTTAAATGTGATGAGTCATATATTACAAGTACCAACATCATAATTTACCCATGACTAAGGGACCAAAAGTACTAAGTTATCGACATTAAAAAATATCAATCTTCTATCCAGTAGAGAGCGTAACTAAAAACTTGAGATTATCAAAATAATGGAATTCTTGAAAAATGATTGTAAGTTACTTTCATCCTCGTAATTTAATTACCATATTATTAAGATTTAAGACCACGAGTATCACAAAGTCACTGGGAATAGAAATTAATTGTAACAATAATAATAACAATAGTAATAGATACAATGTATGAAATTCCTCTAATTACCATAATTAGCTCATAATAATTTATTTGCCATGCGTACAAATGAAGCAAAAAACTTAGTTAGGTGGTCATAACAAGAAAGTGAAAAAAGATCATGAGTTTGTTGGCAAATCCAACAGCTTGACTAATTAAGATAGTCAATTATTGGTGATAAGCAAAAATGATAATCTTAATCATAACCGTATTATGCCATTTTTTATGATTAGGTAGAACGTGGGTTTATTTATGGGTTATTAAACTTTCGAAACAATTTATTGGTCTTGGAATACTATTAGCTACATATATTATAGGGATATTAGCATGTTTAGTCTCTTAACTATCGATAAATTCTAATTTTGTTTCTTGCCATTTTCATTAAACACACTTGATCTTCAATTAACTGATATGTGTGTTTTGATACCTTCAATTAATTTTGTTTCTCTATGAGTAACCATTTGTCTCCGTGCCGAGAGTCTATCGAAAACAATTTCTCTAGTCTCTACCCCCACAAAGATAAGGATAAATGTCTGCGTACATATATTCTACCCTGTCAGACTCCACTTAATTATGAAATTACGTTGGATATGTTGTTGTTGTTCTATTAGTAAGCATTCAACTTTTACCCTATATAGTACAACTTTGAGACGTAAAGGCTTAGAGCCCGTTTGGATTGGCTTATAAGTTGCCTATAAGTTGTTTTCAGCTTTTTTGAGTGTTTGGCTGGCCAGCTTAAAACCATTTTGTGCTTCAAATAAGCCCAAAAAATTAATTGAGTCTGTTTGGCTTAGCTTATCTAAAGCAGCTTATAAGCTGAAAACAACTTATAAGCCAAAAAAAATAAGTTGGACTACTCCAACTTTTTTTTTTTTTTTGGCTTATAAGCTGTTTCCAGCTTATAAACTACTTTTTTTAAGCCCATCCAAACAGGCTCTTAGTCAACTTTTATGTGCTTAGCCCCATACAATTAGTTGTACCAATTAATACTTACATACACTCGATGTTTACATCAAAATCAATAAGTTTAACTTTAGTATATTAATTATTAGAGAGAGATATATATTGATGAAAATTAGACTTGTGTCAATTGGTTATAGCTTGAAAGGATAATGATGTGATCCAAGTGGTGGATAAAATAAATGAATTTTTACATTGTGTAGCTGCCCATCAAAATAATAGTCAGCAAATGTATATTTTTTTTTTATATTAATAAGAATATATAAAAAAAAAATATACATATTTTATACATAATTAATGTACATCCTTTGGATAAACGGCTATCATTATTTTTGTCGAACGGTCAAGTATGTAAAAAGCTCTAAAATAAAAGGTCGTATTAATACACTCCTTCCGATCCATTTTAGTGGTCATGGTTACCTTAAAATACTTAGTCTCAAAATACTTGTCATTTGAAAAAATCAACATAAAATTAATACCTCTTTTAACCTTTATCACTACTCTAATAAATGTGGAGAGAGGCGTTGTGAAAACAAGAGTAGTATTAATTGAGATCAAAGAATAAATATGAGTAATTTAGTCAAATTATCTATTTAATAAAATAATTTCTTAAGAGGCATGCAAAAGATAAACATGACAAGTAAAATGGACCAGATGGAGAATAAGTAAAGATCAAATAACTTTTGACCTCTGATGAGTAGACACTTTCTATAAATAATGGTCGGCCCCTCTTTCCTTAGTTATCCGGAAGAACTCTAATATGTTCTGTTCTTGAATACGTGGTAAAGGTTAATATCACATTACTTGAGCTCTCTAGACCGAGAGACTGTGGTAGCTAGCGAATTGTGACCGTTGATCTCAGGCTTAATTGTTGACTGTTGTTGCTGAATCAATAGAATTTAGCGGTACACTTTCCTAAGCCTAACTCAAAGTTATGTTTACAATTTATATCATCACTTATTTTTTCCACTATGGCAGTGTATAAATTTCTTGCATACATATCACTTAACCATAATTAAGCGTAATTGTGGGTATTAAACACATGTATTTTTCGTTCGTTGATGCAAATACCGGCGAATAAATTTTTACGGTCACACTATGTGGGCAAAAGGACAATGCCTTATCCTATGCTCCTAAGGGCCTAATGAATAAATAGCACATTCAAATTTCGGAAATCCGAATTTTCAAATTCCTTAATGTCACGCTCCGAACCATGGTCTAGGCGTAACACGGCACTCGGTGCCTTGTTGCATGTGACCGAGCGAACCACATGGCTCGCTGAATCAACATGAGACATGAACTGATGCGGAATACACTTCAAAGCATGGACAGTCTGAATAACATGAGTCATCATAAATGCTAATGAAAATATTGTTTAAACATGATGCGGAAATAGTTTGAAATATAATAAGTACTGAGTCAATACTGTCTATACGACTTTGAACATCTGAGATGACATAACTGAACTAGTCTATAAAACCTCTGACATGAGCTTGACTGCTAAACTGTTTACCGGAATAAGGTCCCCGGCATACCTTAACTGCATAACTGACATGAAATAAATAAAGATAGAACCTCGAATGAAATGGGGCTCACCAATAGCTGATGCGAGCAATGGTCCTAACGAGCAGATCCGTCGTCCTGTAAGTCAATCCTTGCATTGTGAAATGCTGGCCCCCCAGGCAATAGAAGGGGATGTCAGTACACTGAAATTGTACTGGTACGTAAAGCAATTGAATGAAATAAACATGACAGATGAAATAATAGAAATGAAACTGAAACTAAAAACTGAACATGAGCATGAGTATCATCTAACATGAATATATATAACATGAGTAAAACATTTTAAATGGGAGACCCTTAGTATATCCGACATGTAACTACCATGTGAGCACGTGGCATCTGATCTCTGCCCGATCATCTAAGCCATCTTGTATCTTGCCGGATTACAAGACATAAGCATGGCATGAATAGATCCAATAAACCGCAATGGGTATACATAAAGGAATCGTCCTAACTGGATGGAGCGATCCTTATCCTACGCTAGCATATGTAGTTTCAGACTGTATGAGCCTTATCGGTAATCTGTGCAACTCCTAAAAACATGAACATGGATATGATTGGCTTGGTATCCCAAGAATTATATAAACATGATTGTAAACATGATTCGTGATAGTATCATAACATAAAGATAGATATATAGTATAACTTGTATGAAAACATGAAAGCATGTAGAGGTTTGTGAAATTAAGCATAACAGTTCATATCTTGCATTTAAGAACCCATGGAATGCAAAGCATGGGTGTACATGGATTATGGACGGATTCTCAATAACCAAAATGGAATATGAAGGATGCAATAACGAAATAATACTACAAACATGGTATAACATGGTACCTGTAAATTAGGGTTATCAAGAATTATAATAAAAACCCTAGGTTTATAGAACTTCGTATTTTCATAGATGAACATGGCGTGGGGAAGAACAATGATGTTCCCACACGTGGATAGAAAGCCTACATACCTTAATCGCTTTAAAACTTGTAACAATGGTCTGAACTTGGAGAAGAAATCCAAAAGCTTGAACCTTGAAACTTGAGATGGGTTTTCTTGAAAACCCTAGGTTAGGAACAATGAATTTCTAGTTAGGATTCATGGATATACATTAGGATTCACTTGGAATGTTTGGAATAGGCTTACCTTGATGTATTTCAATGGTGGGAGGATAGAACCTTCGTGTTAGGGCTTGAGAGTATGAAAAATAGAATAAAAGGCTGAAGTCTCGTATTTATACTTTTACTGCGTCGACAATTATACGACCCATATTTAGATATACGTCCGTATATCTTGATCGTATTTCAATTAGTCAAATTTCCAGAAACTAAGATTTTCCCATGAGATATACGGACAGGAAGTACGGCCGTACTTAGATATACGATCACAAATACAGCCCATACTTAGAAGTACGGTCCGTATAAATTGGACGTATTTTACTTGGCAAATTCCAGTAGCTTAAGATTTTCCATGCATCGATACGGACCAAAATTACGGTCCGTATTTATTTATACGGTTAACTGTACGGCCCGTATAACTGGGCGTATAACTGATACTCCACTGAACTGAAACGATTTTAATTCTAATTCTTTCCGTCTGGTTTTCTGAGTCCTGAAGTATAAACATAGCTTAGTTTAAAGGTACGAGGTGTTACACTTAATATGTATCCAATTTATTGCAATAACACCAACTCGAAACAAATTCAAATTTGGAAATTTGAATTTTCAAACTCAAACTTAAGCGAGGTTCAATGACTTTCAATGGAGTTTTAACTCATTTTCTTCACTTTCCAAGCAACCAAACAGTGTTCTATGCACGAAACTAACTCCCAAAGATATACTGAATATATTCCACCAACACCCACTTAAAACAAACTCAAAATTTAGATTATTAAATATTTGAACTCAAGCAAGCTTCAATATGGTATTTACTGGCTAATTGTCCGATTCCTCTTGTATTTGCTATGAATTCCTTGCGAAAAAGAAGAGAGATCAACTATTGTATACTTATATAGGTTCATGTGACAAGTTGTATCAAAATAAAAATGCTCCGGAGTTTGTTTGGTTCATGGACAAAGTTATCGGAGGATTATAAATCTGGTATTAGAATTTTTGGACTAATATATCTCACATTTCAGTATCGGTGGAGGCAGAATTTTCACTAAGCGAATTAAAAATATAAAAGAGTAAACAAACGAAGAAGCCAAGGGGTTCAAATCAACTATATATACATAAAAAATAATTTTAACCTTGTTTATAGAGAGTATTTTTTTTACCGAAGGGGGTCAGGTGAACCCCCTTGCTACCACCTGGCTCCACCCCTGCCTTTCAGGTGGAATAACATAAAACCAAATTTGAGGTATAAATTTATCTTGGGATTAGTTATACCTTCAATCAAACAAAGCATAAATCTATTCCCAAATTTAATTTGGGATAGCTCACCTTATTCCATGAACCAAACAACGCTTTGAGAACTCTAATAACAATTAGAGAGCAAAGCAGCGAAGTAGAGAAGGAGCACTAGCCACTTTGTTTAAAAAATGATTTAGGGCCAATATTAATAGCATTTTATGAATTGGACTATTATTGATAATTCTTTTGGTTTAGCCTGTCAAATTGGGTAATTTTTTCGTTAAATGATTATTCAGAGCTTAAGCGAGACTGTTGTTATGGAATAGAAGAAACTAAAGAGAAAATTGAAGAGAGAATAAATTATAACTCTTTGTATTCATTCAGGAAATATGCTATTTTCCTTATAGATACTAAACTAAAAAGAAACTAAATATTATGTAATTAATGTGGATCCTAAACTTAGAAGGAAAATAAATATTCTAGAATATTCCTAGACTAAAAGTAAGTAAATATTTTATCATTTATGTAAATAATAACATAGAATGAATGTAAATTTTAGCATTCCACCTCAAACTCAAGTTGGTGTATCCAATTTGAGTTTGGACGCTTGATTCTTCTTCTTGAATGTCTTGTAAAATTGTTTTCTAACTTCATCTTCACTGACATATTCTGTTGGTTTTCATCAAAGAAGATTTGTGGGACATTCAATGAGATATTGATGTCTGTCATGGTTTGAAATAAGGTTAAAATAGTATGGATTAAAAATTGATTTAAAATAGCCATGCGTTAAAAAATAAAATCAGAATTTAAAAATTGATTTAAAGTAGCCTTGCGTTAAAAAATAAAAGCAAGAGTTAAAATTAGGATGAAAATAGGTATGTGTTAAAAGTGGTTGAAAATAGTTCTTCTTCTTCAATGAGATCACATATCCATTGAGATGAATGAACTTGGCGATGATACCACTGTTATGGAATAGAAGAAACTAAAGAGAAAATTGAAGAGAGAATAAACCATAACTTTTTGTATTGATTCTTGCATTTTGAAAATAAGAGACTACATCACTATTTATAGAGAACTAAAAGAAATATAATAAAAGGAAATATGTTATTTTCCTTATAGATACTAAACTAAAAGGAAACTATATATTATGTAATTAATGTAGATCCTAGACGTAGAAGGAAAATAAATATTTTAGAATATTCCTAGACTAAAAGTAAAGTAAAATATTCTATAATGAATGCAAATCATAACATAGAAGGAATGTATTATTGATAATTCTTTTGCTTTAGCCTGTCAAATTGGTTAATTTTTTTCGTTAAATGATTATCCAGAGCTTAAGCAAGATTATTGGATAAGAGGATTTCTTTTTTTATCGTCGCTCATGGACAATGGTGAAGAATGCAATTTTATGTTCATTCGTAGTTACTTATATCGATATGCCTCATATTTGATATCCCTTTTCCAATTTATGTGATACTTGTTGCTTTTCGAGCATCAATTTAATTAAACTTTGAAGCTCACTTGTATTAGATTAACTCAATATTTTAAAGTCAAAATTTATATATTTGAAAACTACATAATAAGTACTATAAGTTATAACTTTTCTCATATCAATTTGGCGAAAAAATACATTTTAAAATGTTGGTAAAAATTCATACAATTTGAATCTTGGGAAGAAAAAGGTGTCACGTAAACTGAAATAGATGAAGTAGCAATTAAAATGTGATGTTGACCGATCATGTTGTTATAAAAGTGCGGTTTTACTAATAAAGGAGGGGTGGCTACTAAATTCTTTGTTTTAGGCCCGTAAAATTTTGAGGCCTCAAATAACCTTCCTAATGAATTTTATGATATTATTTTTGTTTATACATTATTGAAGATGGTTAAAAAAAATTACAAAATTTATACAAAAAAAAAGAAAGAAAGAAAAATCACCTATTTTTTAACTGAAATATTTTAGGACTTTGAATTAAACTATTCAACTTTTCATATTTATAAATAATGTTTTCACAACAACATCCAAGATAATGTATGGCAAAACATATGGCTAAAAATAAGTTTGAAGCATTGGCTGATTATGTATTTGTTTAATTCAGTGAAGTCTTAATACGATGACTATTTCTCTCATGAAGATTGGAATGATATACACTCCTTAAGAAGTGATCCCCAAAACCTATCTTTCACTAATTCAAAAATCATTAACACATTGTGCAAATGGCCAAAATAGTTTGAAACATATCCTTTTGAGGAAATACGGAACTGATTTACTAAAGCTACAGGGTTAAGAAGACATTCATGGATATCCACTATTACTTTAAGAAATCTGTTGTGACAGTAAATGATAGGATATTATATTCGGCTTCCACCCAGCACAATGCATGCTGGAAAATGAGTCCAGTGGACTCGGCTGAAATAAAATGTTCAAGAATAAAATCATATCTGGATATGGTCTGAAGGTTTAAATAAAATGTTCAAGAATTGAAAAAAAAAATGAAAATTTTAATTATTCCATTTTTGTTTTCTGTAAAACATCAATTCTATAATATATATCAAAAATATAGAGCTTCACACGACTCCTATGTTTCTCTCCCTTTAGGATCTCTCCCTTTTCAACGAATAGAAAAACAAAAAAAAAAACTTTCTTAAAAATGTCTTCCACTAGCTGGCTTCGCAACACTCATCTCGTTCCGGCCCAACATCATCCCCAAATTTCCTACTTTCATGTCAAGGATGAAAAGTTTCATCCGGCGCCATACTCCGTTTATGGCTGAAAACCGACCAAGATCTCCTTCCACTATTCATAGGCCACTGCTACGTAATGCGCTTGATTTGGCTGTTTTGGAAGAGGAGCTCAGTTCTCTGACTCACACTTTCGCAATTTCATAAAGAAGCCTCGGACATTTATGATGCATTTATTGGCCAAATTAGCCCCGCCTTTACGCTGTCCGGCGGAGGGATATTTCTCGTGAGCCCGATGATGAGTTCTGAAGCTGCAATTGGATTTACTATTGTCACAATTGGAGGATTTCTTTGTGCTTTAATTGCTGCTGCTTTCCTACTATATGTAGGCATCAAGGCTAAGTTGCCCAAGATAAGAGAATTAGATAGGCAGAAAAATGAAATAATGGGGAGGGCTCTTCAGATTTTCCACTCGGAGAGTGATCGTCTAGATGCACCTGCGGGGGCAGTTGCTGCTGAAGAAAGTGTTGATATTTTAGACCATAACGAGACTGCCGAATCTGTGATAAGGAGGTCCCAAGTAATTGCGAATTCTGGAAATGGATTACATATTAAGAGGAACTACAGCCTCCTTCTCATCCCCACCACAATATGTGTCTTAGCTTACATAGCCGAGCTATGCTACATCACTTATCATTCACCCCATCATGACAACTGATGTTTGTTGATCAAGTGATCCTTACGGTGTTTCTATATGTTCCCCTTGTTGTTTTGATGCAAAACTCACTCCTTTCTCTATTGTAACAGCTGATGCTTTTGAATTAGTGTTGATCAAGTGATCCTTATGGTGTTTCTTTATGTTCCCCTTGTTTTGATGCAAAACTCACTCCTTTCTGTATTGTGACAAACTGATGTTTTTGAACTAGTGTTGATCAAGTGATCCTTACGGTGTTTCTTAAAAAAAAAAAAAAAAAAAAAAGAGCTTCACACACAATATATGTGTGAGTACCTAACCTAGACAGTATTTGACCGAGTGAGGACTGGGAAAATGCAAATGTACTATATAAACACCTCCATTCTCAACTCATATGCTCATTCTTTCCAACAGAATCCTGTATTCATTCCAGGTATTAATCAAATTTTAAGATTATAAATCTGTAAATTGTAGACTTGTATTAATTTGGCGTTGATTATTTTTTCTCTTAATTAGTTTCAGGTTATAAAGGCAAAATGACATCTGCCGAAAATGAAGAACAAATTAAATTTCTCCGACACACCATCGCCATCTTGGAAGAGGAAATTCAGAAGAACATTAATACCGCTAATCTATTGAACATGATGATCATGAGCATCAATGATTAGCATGATCATGAGCATCAATGATCATGGGCATCTCGGATGATCTGTTGACAACTGTCAACAAGTTAGTGGAATGATTAGACTAGTTTATTAGATGAGTTAGTTAGGAAGAAAACTCTTAACATTCTTTATAAGGTTTAGATATTTTTTTTAGGAAGAAACCTTACCACTTTCTTAACAAATGACTAAATATTTCATTTAACACCTTATAAGTATCTTCTGTCTTTTGCTTAAGTTGTTA